>NC_089754.1:51294770-51302270 GCF_040412425.1 Macrobrachium rosenbergii
TTTTTCTTCTTGTTTCTCTTGTAAAGTCAGATTTTTCTTCTTGTGTCTCTTGTAAAGTCAGATTTTTCTTGTTTCTCTTGTAAAGTCAGATTTTTCTTCTTGTTTCTCTTGTAAAGTCAGATCTTTCTTCTTGTTTCTCTTGTAAAGTCAGATTTTTCTTCTTGTTTCTCTTGTAAAGTCAGATCCTTCTTCTTGTTTCTCTTGTAAAGTCAGATTTTTCTTCTTGTTTCTCTTGTAAAGTCAGATTTTTCTTCTTGTTTCTCTTGTAAAGTCAGATCTTTCTTCTTGTTTCTCTTGTAAAGTCAGATTTTTCTTCTTGTTTCTCTTGTAAAGTCCGATTTTTCTTCTTGTTTCTCTTGTAAAGTCAGATCCTTCTTCTTGTTTCTCTTTAAAGTCAGATCTTTCTTCTTGTTTCTCTTGTAAAGTCAGATTTTTCTTCTTGTTTCTCTTGTAAAGTCAGATCTTTCTTCTTGTTTCTCTTGTAAAGTCAGATTTTTCTTCTTGTTTCTCTTGTAAAGTCCGATTTTTCTTCTTGTTTCTCTTGTAAAGTCAGATTTTTCTTCTTGTTTCTCTTGTAAAGTCAGATCTTTCTTCTTGTTTCTCTTGTAAAGTCAGATTTTTCTTCTTGTTTCTCTTGTAAAGTCAGATCTTTCTTCTTGTTTCTCTTGTAAAGTCAGATTTTTCTTCTTGTTTCTCGTGTAAAGTCAGATTTTTCTTCTTGTGTCTCTTGTAAAGTCAGATTTTTCTTCTTGTTTCTGTCGTAGTCAGATTTTTCTTCTTGTTTCTCTTGTAAAGTCAGATTTTTCTTCTTGTTTCTCTTGTAAAGTCAGATTTTTCTTCTTGTTTCTGTCGTAGTCAGATTTTTCTTCTTGTTTCTCTTGTAAAGTCAGATCTTTCTTCTTGTTTCTCTTGTAAAGTCAGATTTTTTTCTTGTTTTCTTTGTAAAGTCAGATCTTTCTTCTTGTTTCTCTTGTAAAGTCAGATTTTTCTTCTTGTTTCTCGTGTAAAGTCAGATTTTTCTTCTTGTGTCTCTTGTAAAGTCAGATTTTTCTTCTTGTTTCTGTCGTAGTCAGATTTTTCTTCTTGTTTCTCTTGTAAAGTCAGATTTTTCTTCTTGTTTCTCTCGTAGTCAGATTTTTCTTCTTGTTTCTCTTGTAAAGTCAGATTTTTCTTCTTGTGTCTCTTGTAAAGCCAGATTTTTCTTCTTGTGTCTCTTGTAAAGTCAGATTTTTCTTCTTGTTTCTCTCGTAGTCAGATTTTTCTTCTTGTTTCTCTTATAAAGTCCGATTTTTCTTCTTGTGTCTCTTGTAAAGCCAGATTTTTCTTCTTGTTTCTCTCGTAGTCAGATTTTTCTTCTTGTTTCTCTTTGTAAAGTCAGATTTTTCTTCTTGTGTCTCTTGTAAAGTCAGATTTTTTTCTTCTTGTGTCTCTTGTAAAGTCAGATTTTTCTTCTTGTTTCTCTCGTAGTCAGATTTTTCTTCTTGTTTCTCTTGTAAAGTCAGATTTTTCTTCTTGTGTCTCTTGTAAAGCCAGATTTTTCTTCTTGTTTCTCTTGTACAAGATTAAGTTCCAGATGCGTTTGCCTGTGTAAGTGTTACATTTGTGACCTTTACATCCAATTAGTTTTGTATTTTACAAAATTTTTAATTTCATGGAAAACCGCGGAGGATCTTCAACATGTATTTTTCCCGAAATATGCGTCCCGGCATATACACAGAAAGGGCGACCGACGCCTTCTGCTCCCCGTTCGACTGATAAAAATCAGCTCTTCTGCATAATTATGTTAATTTTTTTTCTGGTCTGTTCGTGCTATTTATGCTAATGAGGTTGTAGTAGAACCGTGTTGGAACCTGTTCCGGTGGCCCTGCCCCGGGCCTATATTGTTGTGATTTCAGTCCAGATTAGTTGTGGACTTGGCCTCACACCAAAATACATTGTGGGACAAAATGGACTTGAAAGTGTTGCTGTTTCCTGCTGGACGCTTGGAAATAATTTTTGTTCTTTTCCAGAATTCATATACGTATATATATATATATATATATATATATATATATATATATATATATATATATGTAGAATATATTGGTCACTTTTTAATATATATATATATATATATATATATATATTTATATTTATATATATATATATATATATATATATATATATATATATATATATATATATATATATATATATATATATATATAGACACACACACACACACACACACACACACACACACACACACACACACACACACACACACACACACACACACACACACACACACACACGAAACTCCTTTACTATAAAGGTATTACATAACAGCTTGCGTGTTCCTTGCTTTAAAAAAAAAAAAAAAAAAACTCTCTCTCTCTCTCTCTCTCTCTCTCTCTCTCTCTCTCTTTATATATATGTCGAAATATGCATCTTAATGATACATATCAGTCACTGACTGGCTTATAGAACGCACTCACATACTCACACTCGTCTGTGATTATTATTAATAAAAAAAAAAAAAGTCGAATGGATTTCATCATTTCGCCCAATTTTATTTCGCCAGAAGTCTTTGAAGTAATCGTCTTTTCCCCTTTTGATAAATGATTCTGGAAAGAGGGAGGGAAAGAAAGAACCGGGGAAATAAGAAGAAAATAGCGTAACAGGTAAATAAGGTTTTTTTTTTTTTTCCGTTCGTCATTCCCTTCCATCATCATCGGCGTCCCTTTTGCTTGTTGGCACTGTTCTGACCGTTTTGTTGCTTAGTCGCGTTTCCGTTCTTTTTCTTGGTCCGTTGTCCTTTATGTTTGTATGTATCTCTCCACATTCATTAACAGATTTACTAAGCTTTTCATTGTAAAGTTTTGCTTATTTTTTTTTTAATAATCGTAAGCAACGTAGCTTTTTTTATTTATTTTAGGTAATTATATTTCCTCAGTTTGATTGCTGTAAGGACATTTTTCTCTCTCTCTCTCTCTCTCTCTCTCTCTCTCTCTCTCTCTCTCTCTCTCTCTCTCTCTCTCTCTCTGTATATACAGTATATACATATATCTATCTCTATCATCTATCTATCTGTCTATCTATATATATATATATTATATATATATATATAATTCTATATCTATATTATATGTGTGTAAGTGTAAGTTTTGGTTTTTGTTTTATAATAACCTTAGAAATTCTCTCTTCTCTCTCTCTCTCTCTCTCTCTCTCTCTCTCTCTCTCTCTCTCTCTCTCTCTCTCTGTATATACAGTATATACATATATCTGTCTATCTTATATATATGTATATATATAATATATATATATATATATATTAAATATGTGTGTGTAAGTGTAGGTTTTTTGTTTTTGTTTTATAATTTTCTCTCTCTAACCTCTCTCTCTCTCTCTCTCTCTCTCTCTCTCTCTCTCTCTCTCTCTCTCTCTCTCTCTCTCTCTTCGAGTGTATATATGTCGAAATATACATCTTAATGATGGCGCCACATGTCAGTCACTGACTGGCTTATAGAACGCACTCACATACTCACACGCTTCTGTGATTATTAATAAAAAAAAAAAAAAAAAAAAAAAAAGTCGAATGGATTTCATCATTTCGCCCAATTTTATTTCGCCAGAAGTCTTTGAAGTAATCGTCTTTTCCCCTTTTGATAAATGATTCTGGAAAGAGGGAGGGAAAGAAAGAACCGGGGAAATAAGAAGAAAATAGCGTAACAGGTAAATAAGGTTTTTTTTTTTTCCGTTCGTCATTCCCTTCCATCATCATCGGCGTCCCTTTTGCTTGTTGGTACTGTTCTGACCGTTTTGTTGCTTAGTCGCGTTTCCGTTCTTTTTCTTGGTCCGTTGTCCTTTATGTTTGTATGTATCTCTCCGCATTCATTAACAGATTTACCAAGCTTTTCATTGTACAGTTTTGCTTTATTTTTTTTTAATAATCGTAAGCAACGTAGCTTTTTTTTTTATTTTAGGGTAATTATATTTCCTCAGTTTGATTGCTGTAAGGACATTTTTTTTTTCTCTCTCTCTCTCTCTCTCTCTCTCTCTCTCTCTCTCTCTCTCTGTATATACAGTATATCATATATCTATCTCTATCATCTATCTATCTGTCTATCTATATATATATATATTATATATATATATATAATTCTATATCTATATTATATGTGTGTAAGTGTAAGTTTTGGTTTTGTTTTATAATAACCTTAGAAATTCTCTTCTCTCTCTCTCTCTCTCTCTCTCTCTCTCTCTCTCTCTCTCTCTCTCTCTCTCTCTCTCTCTCTCTCTATATATACAGTATATACATATATCTGTCTATCTATATATATATATGTATATATATATATATATATATATATATATTAAATATGTGTGTGTAAGTGTAGGTTTTGGTTTTTGTTTTATAATTTTGTTTTATAACCTTAGAAATTCTCTCTCTCTCTCTCTCTCTCTCTCTCTCTCTCTCTCTCTCTCTCTCTCTCTCTCTCTCTCTCTCTCTCTCTCTTCGAGTGTATATATGTCGAAATATACATCTTAATGATGGCGCCACATGTCAGTCACTGACTGGCTTATAGAACGCACTCACATACTCACACTCGTCTGTGATTATTAATAAAAAAAAGAAAAAAAAAGTCGAATGGATTTCATCATTTCGCCCAATTTTATTTCGCCAGAAGTCTTTGAAGTAATCGTCTTTTCCCCTTTTGATAAATGATTCTGGAAAGAGGAGGGAAAGAAAGAACCGGGGAAATAAGAAGAAAATAGCGTAACAGGTAAATAAGGTTTTTTTTTTTTTTTTTTTCCGTTCGTCATTCCCTTCCATCATCATCGGCGTCCCTTTTGCTTGTTGGCACTGTTCTGACCGTTTTGTTGCTTAGTCGCGTTTCCGTTCTTTTTCTTGGTCCGTTGTCCTTTATGTTTGTATGTATCTCTCCACATTCATTAACAGATTTACTAAGCTTTTCATTGTAAAGTTTTGCTTTATATTTTTTTTTTTAAATCGTAAGCAACGTAGCTTTTTTTTTTTAATTTAGGGTAATTATATTTCCTCATTTTGATTGTTGTAAGGACATTCTCTCTCTCTCTCTCTCTCTCTCTCTCTCTCTCTCTCTCTCTCTCTCTCTCTCTGTATGTACAGTATATACATATATCTATCTATCTATCTATCTATCTATCTATATATATATGTATATATATATATATATATATATATATATATATATATATATATATATATATTAAATATGTGTGTGTAAGTGTAGGTTTTGTATTTGTTTTATAACCTTAGAATTTATTCTCTCTCTCTCTCTCTCTCTCTCTCTCTCTCTCTCTCTCTCTCTCTCTCTCTCTCTCTCTCTCTCTCTCTCCATTGAAATCTCAAGCATACAGTGACAAATGGACGACCGAGAGGCGCTTTATGTTTTGAATAGCAAAGGACTCGCGGGAGTATAAAAATGAAAATCCGTGGACAGACATGGGTATTTGCGCTGTCTTACTCTGCTTCGCATTTTAAAGTTCCTACAAACATACTAGTGTGTGTGTGTGTGTGTGTGTACGAAATTACAATAGATTTTTCGTGACTCCTGTGATTTATTATATGCATACATACATACAGGTTATGTGTATATATGTATATCTGTGTGTGTGTTATTTGAAGAAAAAACTGTATCAGAATTTGTTGAATTTTTTTTCCATTACTGCGCCCAAGCATGCACTCCATTGAGTTCCTGTTGAGTGTGCCACCACTTTACCACGCAAGTGGCACCGATGATATTGACACCTTCAGAAAACTAACTCTCTCTCTCTCTCTCTCTCTCTCTCTCTCTCTCTCTCTCTCTCTCTCTCTCTCTCTCTCTCTCTCTCTCTCTCGTTCCAGCTTGCTCTTTGCGATTTTGAAGTGTGGAATATGTTCAGATTCTAAAGCAATTTTCCCCCATATTCAAATCTGAAAATAAAGACGCTTGAAATTGGCAGCAGCCTTTTGTCATCGATCTTACGTAGAAGTTAAAGGTCAGTCTTAGGAACTTTATCCGAGAATAAGAGTCAGTCTAGAAACTTGGCGAATTCTTTTCTCAAAATAGCCTTCGGCGAGAACAGAGAACTTCAGGCCTCGAATGTTGTAATTTTTTTTTTATGAGAACTAACTGAAACTAAAAATCTGGTTCATAGCTTGAAGCTAGTCTTGCCCATATTCAGACTAGAATGAAGTTTAGTAAATTCAGTATTCTTAACGTTTACGAAGTTATTTGTCTAACCGCACACCATGAATAAACATATGCTTAGAAGTAGAATAGGGGTCTTTTCCTTATAGGTAGATTGGAATTAGAGCGAGTCTAGATCGGCAGTCATTGTGATGTTATAAATGCTCAAGGATTTGTCCTTGAAAATCTCGGTTAACTGGTCCGCTGGTATAGTGGTTAGTGTCGTGGTTGCCACTAAGATGTTGCGGGTTCGCGTCTCCCCAAGGGCGATGAAAAATCACTGGCTTTTCATCATGATCAGTTACTTCTGCAGTGTGGTGTCTGCGGTGGGGGGTTGAAAACAACATTCTTTGGAAGCTTGAATTTCAAGTCAATGGCCCCTTTGGTGTGCTTGTTCCATGTGAATAGGTTTCATCTATCTACTGAAATAATAATAATAATAATAATAATAATAATAATAATAATAATAATAATAATAATAATAATCATGTACTGCTAAACACCGATGGTTGTGTAGGCCTAGCGAATACTAAAAAACAAATCGTTTTCTATCAGTATATAAAATTCTTTGGTGTGTTCAGTTTTCCAAGTTTTTTTTTTTTGTCTTGTTTGGTATCATTAGTTGATCGTTTCATGGCCTCTAGATTTTATAGCTCTCTATATTTCCGGCGTGGAGGGCGAATGATGTTTTGACGTCATTATACGCCCTTAATTCTCTCTCTCTCTCTCTCTCTCTCTCTCTCTCTCTCTCTGTCAAGAGAGTCAAGAGAGGGTGATTGGGAGGATTCGTTCATCTAAAAGAATATATTTGATGAAGTATTAAACGTCCGCCATTAGGTATCGATTTTGATATTTCGGGGGGAGGGGGAAAATCGTTTTTCGATATTAGAATCGCGTTTCTTTATTGGAAGGACAAGAATTGAGCGCGGCCGGTGTTGAACCTTTTGTCAACCCGTTGCACATTTCGGGAGTTTTATTTCAGAAGTGATGCGATATTGTTAGCGCGATTCGTGCTCTATCAACCTCCCGTAAAGTTAAAAGGGAAATGAAGTGTTGGAGTGGCCCGCCGCGGCGGTTCGAACCGCAGGTTTGCCTGTAGTGAGGTGCCCGAATTATTTATATGGTTGGCGCTTTCGATTTGTGTTGTGCAGGTATAGTACTGAGACTGATGGCTTGATTCAGAACTTCATGAAGCTTTTGTTTGTTGTGTTGTGTCGTCTTAAATGGTTTTTATTTTGATTATCTTAACCTTTCTTTGGTTAGAATAGTAAATGTGGCCAGTTATATTACAGGACACACCAATTTT
>NC_089754.1:51309770-51312270 GCF_040412425.1 Macrobrachium rosenbergii
ATATATAAATATATATATATATATATATATATATATATATATATATATATATATATATATATATATATATATATATATATATATATATATGTGTGTGTGTGTGTGTATTTATGTATGTATATATATGTATGTATGTATGTATATGTATATATATATATATAAAAAAATATATATATCTTTTAGTTTATATATATATATATATAATATATTTATATATATATATATATATATATATATAGTGACCTAAATCATCACAGAGTAATCTCTCTCTCTCTCTTCTCTCTCATAAGGTACTCTGAAGTGTATGGTGTACATGTTGGAAAGTTTGTACACAGGTCATGGGTTTTTATGCAGCGGGTGATAAAAAAAGGGTCGACAGCAGAGTATCTTTTTGAGTTTACATGTTTTGAATATTCATGTATAATCTGGCCTTTTGGGGTCGTCCGTGTTTGGGTATGTATGTATATTTTGTGGGGCATAAAATGAATTTCACATGCGGGTACAGCATCACTTTCTAGACTCTCGGAGGACTCTCGGCGTCACCTGACTCTCTCCTGTCTCTCTGATTCTCTCTCTCTCTTCTGTCTGTTTTAGGTCGTCGGTAGTGGTGTACATGGTTTTATTTTTATATTAAATGTGTTTCTCTATTTCCTTTTATTAGGTCATTTTGTTTTCATATTGCAGCGGGTGATAGCGATATGATGAATATGGTAATATGCACTGCAATATACTTTCGACAGCAACGGCACAACGCGGAAATAGCCTGTAGCTTATGGAAAGCGGCCATATTAAAGAAGTCGATTTGAAAGTCCATCTTATTACCGTCCCCTCTCTGTTGTGCGAAGTTGCTCCTTGAGATGGGCGTCGACTCGAGTCTAGTTTGTTGTTGTCTGGGGCCATTAACCTTGACAAACTCAGAATACGCATGGAGGCGGGCAGACAGCATCACTTTGCATAGACGCACGGAGGACGATCGAAGACGGCGTCACCTGACGTAGTAGATCCTGGGAAATGGAAGGGCAGTCGGTGATTAAGTCCTCGGAAAGTCCTTCGGCCTTGTGTTTGTTTACGTCAGGTCGACGGTAGTGATGTTTGGTTTATTTTTGTTATTGCAATGGAAGGTTCTCTAGATTCTTTTATTGTCAGGGAGCTTCAGGAAGTTGCGTGGGCGTATCGTTGTTTTTTGTGAGGTATTTTTGGGGGGACGGGTTGTTGAGATAGGTCTCATTCAATTGATATTTTTTTTAACAAAGCAGGGGCAAGGAGGTGATGAGAAATGGGTAATCGTCGTAGAAGATTAACAAAAAACATTATGAGATTTAATTTGGCGTCCACTCATCTTTCTTATTTTTTCCAGAACATAAATTATGCGTTTGCACATGTTCATACAATGTATGTATGTGTATTTGCCTAAAAATATAATGAATTGCACCAGATGAATGGCTTGGAATTGGGTGTCACAGTTCAGGTTGTCTTTATGTTGAGAAGGCAATATAACGTAATGTTTAGGATCAAGGTTGGTTATTCAGCATTTGCAAACGTTTCACTTGTTTTCGGCAACCTGCATGCGATAAGTTTCACGACGTGTTTTTTACGACGTTCCAGGGTATATTGTTTCCAAAAGTTCCTTATACTAACTTTGGTTTCACTTCCATGCCCTAGTTCCTCGTTGGACGGGTCGGTACCGTTCTCGGATAGCACTCTGCTGGGCCCGCGTTCGATTCTCTGGCCGGCCAATGAAGAATTAGAGGAATTTATTTCTGGTGATAGAAATTAATTTCTCGCTATAATATGATTCGGATTCCACAATAAGCTGTAGGTCCCGTTGCTAGGTAACCAAATGGTTCTTAGCCAAGTAAAATAAGTCTAGCTTAATCCTTCGGGCCAGCCCTAGGAGAGCTGTTAATCACCTCAGTGGTCTTGTTAAACTAAGTTATACTTAACTTCCATGTCCTAGCAGTGATAGATATCAAAGGTAACTACTTAGTAAATCTGAAATTGAGCTTATTGATTAATAGTGTTATACCATTTTTGTAGTGAATAAGTTTCAAGTATAACCATTCTTGATTTTATGTCAGTTTTGTAGTTGTAAGAGGAGTTGTGAGGAATCCCCGATCTAAAATCTTATGGTGCTTCAGTTAGGCAGATAAATGGCTTAATTTCCTTTCTGAACATTACGGAAGATGTAGTGAATTACGTAAAGTAGGTCCACTTCAAATTGTATTCATTTAGCTCGTTAGTCTGATGAGAGCTTACTTGAAAAATGTCACTTTTTAGTTTTCTGTAAAAGAAAACTACTGTGACGGCTTTGTGTGTCCGTCCGCACTTTATTCTGTCCGCACTTTTTTCTGTCAGTCCTCAGGTCTTAAAAACTACAAAGGCTAGAGGGCTGCAATTTGGTATGTTGATCATCCACCCTCCAAAAATCAAACATACCAAATTGCAGCCCTCTAGCCTCAGTAGTTTTTATTTTATTTAAGATTAAAGTTAGCCATAAACG
>NC_089754.1:51317270-51369770 GCF_040412425.1 Macrobrachium rosenbergii
GAATGAAATATACCTTGCTTGCTTTGTGAATGAAATAAAATATACCTTGCTTGCTTTGTGAATGAAATAAAATATACCTTGCTTGCTTTGTGAATGAAATATACCTTGCTTGCTTTGTGAATGAAATAAAATATACCTTGCTTGCTTTGTGAATGAAATAAAATATACCTTGCTTGCTTTGTGAATGAAATAAAATATACCTTGCTTGCTTTGTGAATGAAATATACCTTGCTTGCTTTGTGAATGAAATATACCTTGCTTGCTTTGTGAATGAAATAAAATATACCTTGCTTGCTTTGTGAATGAAATATACCTTGCTTGCTTTTTGATTGAAAGATACCTTGCTTGCTTTGTGAATGAAATATCCCTTACTTGCTTTGGGAAAGATTTAACCAGTGACCTCAATGGATGCTTATCTGTCCGTCTCCAACGCCTCTCGTTATCCGTATTTCAATCGTTCTTCTTTTACCGTTGCCCACACGTTTCCCCCTTTATCTCGTTCATCCTATCTCCCCCCTTGGTCTTTCCTAACTCTTCCCTTTGTCTGATTTTTAGGGGATGGTGTGTGAAAGGGGGAGGAGGGAAGAGGATGGGAAGCGTTTGGGATTGGGATGGGATGGGTAGGGAGCGTTAGGCTGGGGGGGGGAGGGGTACGAGGGGGATTGCCGTTGAGCGCTGGGTATAAATCTCCGAACGAAGCGTCGCTGTTTGTCGATGCCATTATACGTTCCATGGCCAGTGCGCCCCCAAGGGAAGAAAGACAGATAATATAAATCAATACGGTTATGTGTGTGTGTGTGCGCTTATGTTTTTGGGGGAGGGGAAAATGCCCCAGTGTTTTCGGGAAACAAGTCGGCGGGGACTGGCAGCCGTCGGTGAATGAGTTATAAGGGATGCCAAGGGCAACAACATCCCATCACCATTTTTTTGGGGCGCGCCCCCCCTTTTTTTTTTCTTAGAGGAAGGCCTAGAGGGGATGGGGAGAGGAATCTTAGTAGAGATAGGAGGAGGAGGAGGAGGAGGAGGAGGGCGAAAGTTACTGGTGAGAGAAGATAAATTGGGGGATGATTTATATGGGGAAGTTCGGCTGAAGGATTGGTTAGTGGGCTATAAATCAAGTAGGTTTATTATTGTTTCTCCTTCCGTACTTTAAATTGCAGAAGGACGAGCAATGGCAATTGCATATGCATGATGCGAGGCCGTAATTCTGAAGGTTTTCCAAGACGCCAAATCGTTTGTTTTTGTTTTTTTTTTTTTTTGTGGTTAAGGGTTAATCATTTCATGAAGCTGCTTGCTTTCATATTCTTTTTGACAGATGCTTGTCTAGAAAGCAAGTGTGACGTTGCAAAATTTATGTTCAAGTTGTTAACCTGTGCTGTGTTTTCCTGTAATCACTGTTATTAAAATTTACATATATCGGGGCTTGATGAATTATGATTCAGTCATTTAATTATATATATGTATAATTACTTGATTTTGCTGTTGGGAGGACAATACTGATTTATAGTTTATATTTACGTGTCTCTTAACATAAATGACTTCGCCAATTACATTTCGAAATGCTTTTGCTTTTTTGATTGCGACGTGCTTTTTTGTAATCGCCACTAATTTTATAGTGAAAATTCGATCCTTTCCTTGAAAACACTCTTCCTTTGCTGGAACGTCTCTTTAGCTCATGAATATTAATATATGTTTATTTATTTATATATATATATATGTGTGTAAATATGTAGATAAATATATATTTTATATATATAATATATCTATCTGTGTATATATATATACAGTAAAAATATAAATATATATATATATATATATATATATATATATATATATATATATATATATATATATATATATATATATATATATATATATATATATATATATATATATATATATATATATATATATATATATATATATATACATATATATATTATAATATTGTAAATGAGCTGAATTCAGTGTCTCCAGAACATGGTTTCTATACATTTTGCTCTCGTCTGTTCCACTCATCTAGGATGTGGTGTTATGGTGCTCCAAGTTCTTTACTTCACGCAAATAAGTAAATCTTTATGTTAGTCCCACTTATCTGCATTTTAAGTTTTAGGTGTTTTTGTTTTTCTCTTCCTCCTGGTGGGTTTGATTTTAGGGCACACTCTCTCTCTCTCTCTCTCTCTCTCTCTCTCTCTCTCTCTCTCTCTCTCTGTAGGTTTTATTTTAGCTGATGTTCCGCTCAGCTCAGTTGGAAGTATCCCCCGCCTATCAGGTTGCCTATTAACACAGCCCAGGCCGCCACCTCTCTCTCTCTCTCTCTCTCTCTCTCTCTCTCTCTCTCTCTCTCTCTCTCTCTCTCTCTCTCTCTCAAGTTTACCTTGTTTGGATCAATAAATGCTTATTGTTTATATGATTTTATTATCAAGTTTTGGAGTTTTTTTCATCTTTACTTTTCCTGACTTTTATAAATGCTTAATCTTTACATCACTTTATTATCAAGTTTTGGATATTTGTTTTTTTACATCTTTACTTTTCCTGACTTTTATCATCTTTCTTACTTTAAGAAGAGAAATAACCATTTTTAACTTCGTGATTAAACGACACTTGTCTTCCCCCGTTTACCTTTTTCCGTCCTAATTTTTTTTTTTTTTTTTTTAGAAAACAAAAAACGATTTAATGTCTTCAGCTATTATTGTCGTTTCTATCATCACCATCACTGTCACCATCTTCATCATCATCATCATCATCTTATTGTGTATATTTACTCATCTAAATGACACAAAAATGGTACCAAGATCATCCACTTTTTTTCTTCTTCTTCTTCTTCTTCTTCTTCTTCTTCTTCTTCTTCTTCTTCTTCTCATGTTTGGAAGCCTCGTGATGAAGGAGGCACATATCAGTTGTCTGCTTTTGTTTTGCATATTTATGTTGTTCTTTCCGTCAGTGTTTGTCTTGTTAAAAGCAAGATGAGATATGTACCATCATCATCATCATCATCATCATCATCATCATCATCCACGTGATAAGATCATCTGCCAAGGTTCTCCGCGTGGCGTTTCTTTTCACCGTGTTTCGGGCGTCAGATATATCGATCCATCTGCACATTATGGGCCATTAAGGAAGCCATTGTGCGCTGATGCACGCTCGCGCGCGCGCGCGGGCGCGTGTGTATGGGCGCCTGGGATGTTTCGTTTGTCTGTGTTCTTGAATCCACGAATGTGCTTGCGCATACAGTTGCGGGAATTATTAGTGTGTTTGTTTGTTTGTTTGTTTGTTTGTGTGTCTGTGTGTGGAGTGGATTTTTTGGTATTAATTTAATAAAGTATATTTTTGTGATTATTAATGATTTTTTAAGTAATTTCTTTATAATTTTATGTGAGTACAAAAGTGAAAAATGTCTTCTCTCCATGAGGAAAGACAGCTAAGAAATAGATAAGAGTTGTCATTTTACGGTCCGCTAGTATAGTGGTTGTGTCGTGGCATGCCACGCAGATGTCTAGGGTTGGCGATTAAAAATCACTGGCTCTGTATCATGATCAGTTACTGATGCAGTTTGGGGTCTGCAGTGGGAGGTTGAAACCAACATTCTTTGGAAGCTTGAATTTCAAGTCAGTGGCCCCTTGGGTGTGCTTGTTCCAATGAATAGGTTTATCTACTGAAATAATAAATGTAAATAATAATCTAAAATATTAACTTAGTTTCCATGTTTCTGAGGGAGTTGGTTTGTTAGTCAAACAGTAATTCTTTCTTGCAAGATATCACGCTCATGATCACTGGATCCTGTTCACTATCTTTAAAGTTATTTAGTAAATATGGTGTAGACTGTAGAAGCATTTATTTGACCAGAAAATGTAGGATGGTATTAGCTGTTATTTATCTTTTAAGTTGAACTGATGTTTGTTACATCTTACAGTTTTACCTTGGGGTGGGGAGCGGGGGGCGATAATTGAACTTAGTAAACATCATCTTTATTTAAAACTCCTTTTCCTTTTACCCTTTGTAAGTGTGCTTACACTTTTGCAATTGTTTTCTTTTGTTTATTCTATGCAGTGGTCTTGATAATTCTGTTGCTGGTCGCACTTTTTTTTTTTATCCTTTTTCTATTGAATCCTCAAGTCTTCTTTGTCTTGATTCTGTTCTCACGAGATTGGTCGATTATCGTGTTTTCCTTCTCTTCTTGTTAACATTATCCCTAGTGCCCTTTTTTGGTCCTTTTTTCCTTCATCATGTTATCGTCGTCTTCACGCTTCCATTATCCTTTTCATGTAAATGGTTACGTGCCTCTTCCCCCTCCCCTCCCCTCCCGATCACATCATCGTTAGTAGTCCTGTTCACTCCCATCGCCCTCTCGTTAGTTTTATCGATAACTTTCCTTTCCCCCGATCTTTATCTTTTATTTGTTTTCTGTTCTTCAGTGCCCCCCTGTTCTTATGTTCTTATTTTCCTTATCTCTGGGTCGTCATCCTGATTTTGGTTGCTGCTATACTCTCTCTGTCATCCTGGAAGGATTGCCAGTCGTATTCTCTCTCCCATCACCGGCCATTTCCCATTTCCATTTCCCGTCGCTTCGTCTCCATTTTCGGTGGTTTTTCTGTCTTTATGGGCGTCTCTCTCCTCTCTCTCTCTCTCTCTCTCTCTCTCTCTCTCTCTCTCTCTCTCTCTCTCTCTGTCCTTTTTGCGTGTCTTCCCATCTATTGTCTTTATTGTCTTTATCTCAGTTCTCTCTCTCTCTCTCTCTCTCTCTTCTTTTCTCTTCCCATCTGTTGCCTTTTGTCAGTTATATCTTTTCTCTCTCTCTCTCTCTCTCTCTTTTCGTGTCTTCCTATCTATTGTCTTTTTATCATTTCTCTCATATATCTTTTCTCTCTCTCTCTCTCTCTCTCTCTCTCTCTCTCTCCTCTTTTTGCGTGTCTTCCCATCTATTGTCTTTTTGTCGTTTCTCTCATATATCTTTTCTCTCTCTCTCTCTCTCTCTCTCTCTCTCTCTCTCTCTCTCTCTCTCTCTCTCTCCTTTTTGCGTGTCGTCCCATCTATTGCCTTTTTGTCAGTTATATCATTTCTGCCCTGTAATATTTTCCACAATGTAGCCCAACGCTTTAGTCTGTTTTCTTCAGTACCTTCTTTTGGATTTCATTTAATGTATGGTTAGTCTGTGTAAGACTTATTTACATTTTTATTTCAATTTCTTCAACTATTTCTGTTTTATTTTTCATTTGATCTTAATCGACCTTCTCTAATCCAAGTATCTCCCCCTCCCTTTTATTTATGTTTTTTTGAGCTCTCTCTCTCTCTCTCTCTCTCTCTCTCTCTCTCTCTCTCTCTCTCTCTCTCTCTCTCTCTCTCTCTCTCTCGACGATTTCTTTTGTGTGCCCATTTTTTCCTCCATCCACGTGCTTATCCACTCATGTAATGATGGATCTACTCGTAAGAGTGGTCATAATTACCCAGACCGCATCCAGTATTCCTTGACTTTTCGAGCCTGTTTTACGAAACTATCGCATTTGCCTTTTCTCTCTCCTCCTCCAATTCTTCCTCCTCCTCCTCCTCCTCCTCTCTCATTTCCTCTCCTCTCCTCCGCTCCTCTTCCTCGAAGTTTTTCCCCCTCCCACCGGTAATAATTTATCGGTGGAGGTTAGGAATGGCTGGCTAAACACCATTTTTCCGTCACGCTAAAACTTCCGAAAGAATTGTAATGTTTTGTGTAGATTGTATGGCGGAAATATAAATTTTGCATATGATGTTGGAATGTTTTCGAGGGAATTCGGATTGTTTTTCTTTCTGAAGAACTTTTGCGAGTCTCGGACGCGCTGAAAGGTTTGTTATGGAATTTTAATAGCTTCGGAGAGATGAAATATTTGCGCTTAGATATTTGCTGTTTTCGGCCAAGAATTAATTTTTTTTTTCGAATTAAAAAAAATTGGAAGACTTGGAATTTAAGATGGTGGGGTAAAATTGTTTTGAATGGTGATGTGGACAACGTCAATTCGTTTTCTTTGTTAAATATGGAATGATGTTAATCTGCGGGTTTATCTCTTATCCGTAGCCTTTTTTTCAGCCGTGTTAATAATTTCTCTTGCCATAATTTCTATGAGGATTCACATCTATTCTTGGTACCATGTTATTTTAATGACATATTCTAAGGTCTTTCATAGCGTATTGACAACGCTTATGAAACTCCGTCAAGAATCGACATAATAAGAACGTACCACGGGTTAGAAGGAATTATTATTATTATTATTTATTATTATTATTTTAAAGATAATTATTATTGTATTGCTGTTTTTGAAATTTTAAAGATAAAGTTGTATTGGTTCGAAAAAATTGTTATTTTTACCCAGCATTATTGCGTAATGTATTAAGTTAAAGCGCCTTGTCTACAGAGTACAAATTTGGCGTATGAACGGAGATAGCTACGTTGATTTTGTGATGCTGTTTAGAGGTCTGCTTTTTTACTTTTTTTTATTTATCGGAGAATTAATTATATTGATGACTCGAAGGAAAACTGCAAACGTATGCTAATTCTTTATGGTGTATATCTAAAAATAAAAACCTTTCGTTACGGACATTCGAACGTTAAATCCGACTTGAGAATCATGAACTTTAAGCGAAGATTCAGACGTTTTTGGGTATAGGTCCCCCGTCGACCACCATAATGCCCCAAGATAAGGGACAAGCAAACAGGCGATTGGCACATCCCAAAAAGGGCTACACCTCTGGGTACAAAACATTTTGGCAGTATTTATGGGACCACTTTGTATGTTTTTAGCCTGTTGATTTTTCGAAAATCCCAAAATTGGTTAGAACACCCCATTTAAGATTTATTTTCCTTTCACTTCTATAAATTTAGGTAAATCAGGTTAAGTCCCCGTACGTCAGACGGGTTCTTTCTTGCAAATACATATGGCTGATATTATTTTTTTATATCATTTATTTATTTTTTAATTAAAATTAATGGCAGCCTTTTACCACGACTCCCTCTCTGGCAGTGTCAGGAATACGGTCTATTTAGTTGAGTGGTTTATTATACTGCTAGGGGGGCACTTCCCCCAACAGCCATATTGACCGATAAAAGAATTGAGATGGTTTCCAAAAGGACGGGCCGTGTATCCCGTTACTATAAATTGGGCCACAAAACTTCCATTTATTACTCATCTCCGTCTTAGTCATCATCACTGTCATCGTTATCGTCTGAACCAACACCATCCTCATCTTCACCTACGGTATTTTCTGGTTCCATGGCCCAGAAGTGTAGTTAGCATCTGACACCTGAGAATCTATACAAGTTAGACGAGTCCAATAACCTCCCTTAAGCCATGCTGTCTTTGTTGAAATTCTCTACAGATTCTCACAGATATTCATGTCTCCAGGGATGGGCCACATACCTGTACCATATAGTTTTTGTACAAGAACATCTCTTAAGGTAAATAAAAGGAGGCATTATAAATACTGAGGAGATGGAAGTAAAACTTTTAGAATTAGATGATGGTACTGGATGTTTGATTGTAGGATAAAGGATGGTCGTAGGAGGCTGAGGAACGTTTCGAACCCACGATGTCCCTGGTATACCATGATTAGTGTGTCTAATTCAGTGAAAGAGGTAGGCCTATAGGAGAGATACTTCAGAGGCTTTTAAAACTCGTCCTCAAGAGTGTCTCAGAAGACATTAAAAACAGTCTTATTTAGTAACTGCTGCCCTGATATATATATATATATATATATATATATATATATATATATATATATATGTATATAATATATATATATATATATATATATATATATATATATATATATATATATATATATATATATATATTATATATATATATATATCTACACACATATATGTGTATATATATATAGTTTTATATACATATATGAATATATATATACAGTATATATAAATTTATATATATATATATATATATATATATAAATTTATATATATATATATATATATATATATATATATATATATATATATATATATATATATATATATATATATATATATATATATATATATATATATATATTTGTGTTTGTGTGTGTGTGATTTGTGTGGTTGCTTAAGACCTTGCGTTATACACAGCTGGTTTACTAAATCTCCTGGCATTTTTTTTTTTTTTTTTGGCATAAGTTTTTGTAGGAAATAACCAAGTGTAAGAAACCTCAGGCTAAGTGAGGAGATAGGAAGTTTTGGCAGAGGCTGACTGGCTGACTGCCATATCTATGCCTGTCACCGGACTTGACCCCGCTGGTCGATGGCACTGTGCCTCCTGGAAAGTCTAGACAGAGCTACCACAAAGTTCAAACGATAATAAAAGTGTGTGTGTGTGTGTGTGTGTACGCGCGCGCGCGCTCGTACACGCGTTCGTTCCCCCCATCCCCGCGTGCCATTCATCTGCCTTAGGAACCGCGCGACAATTAGCCGTTTTTATTGCATTCTGTTTTGTGAGTTTCGTGATTTTCCGTATGACGTATCGGATACCAGGACAAATAAGATTTGATGCAATTGTTTTTTGTTCGTTTTTACGGAACCGATGTCCAACAATGGGCTTTTGTCTCCAGGTACTTCCTTGCTTGTTGCACGGGAAGCCGGCCTGTTGGTTTAATTCTGAATGAAAAATGCTTTTGTATTTTAATGACGGTAGCTTAACGTTGTTGGAAAGTGACGAAGAGTGCCGAAGAGATGAATTAATTGTATTTTGCTTCGAGATTTACTTTGTTATTGTAACAGCACCGAGGTGCATTTTAGGAATTTTGAAAAGGAAAATTAATTCTTTCTGTTATCGATCGTCTAGATTAATAGTTTTTGCATTATTTTTCTTTGTCTTCGCGTCTTGTTTTAGTATAACTAAAGTCTTTCCCTACCAATCATCATGCTGTTGGTAATTTTACATTCTGTTATTACGTTATTTGTTTGTTTAGTATTGTTTTTACAATTTACAAGTGTTCTGCAAGTCCCGCGTAGTGAAGGCGCTGGTGTCTGCATTTCGCCTTATTGAAAGAAAAAAGCACTCGGGAAGAAAGTGTAGTACAGAGGCTTTCTTTCCGGGAATTGGTTACTAATATACACATACATACATACATACATACATATATACACACACATATATATATATATATATATGTATATATAATATATATAAATTTTATTTTTTTTTGTTTGTTTTGTTTTTGTTTACGGGAAAACAAACGCCGAGAGAAGAAAAGTCTGTCCAATAAACGGAGGAAATTAAGCGGTACCCGGCAAAGGTAAGCGTGCGACGGTGGAGGCGGCTGTCGGCCGGCGTTGCGTAAAAGCCATCTGTCTTGGACGGCGAAGCCCGAGACCAGGTATAGTATATATCGGAGCGATCATTTGTTATTAGTGATATGGTATTGACGTCTGGGGGTCGGGAGATTAATCGGTACGCAGTCCCAAAGAATTGGAAGTCGTTGAGGAAGGCGGGCGGTTAGTTTATTTTGCCGAAGGGACGATGGCGCATGTTCGGTCAGATTAAGAAAGGGTCTTCCATCAGCGACCGACTGGCCGCTGTTGTTTTTTGGGTTGGTGCTTCATGAAAGGTTTGGATTATAATTCATTTTGAAGTCTTTTTTTTTTCTGACGAAAGTCAGATGATTATATTTATCTACTGTATTTTATATATTTGTTTCAGTTTGTATATATATATATATATATACATACATATGTATATATATGTATATATACATATATATGTATATATATATATACATATATATTATATGTATATATACATATATATATATATATATATATATATATATATATATATATATATATATATATATATATATATATATATATATGATTTTTAAGTAACCTCCAGTGCATTTGCTGATGAAATATCAGAGAAGATAATATATTTTGATAAAAGCTGCTGCGTATTGTTTAGAATAAACTTGTACAGTTGCGAGATAAGTTTACAGTCATCATACCGTCATCATCATTACGAGTGTTGTTACTGTACCTTAGTTTTGCCTTTATGGTGCGTAGCCACTAAAGTTACAACATTAGCATAATGCGTAGGATGAAATACATTTGCGTCTTATCAAGACGGGCAGATGGCGGAGGTGCGGTTTTCACCAGGCGGGAATTTAACCCCCACCCCACCCCGCCCCTTTTATTTAATTTTTCGCATAACGGCCTCTTGTTGTTGTTGTTGTTGTTGTTGCAGCGGCGGCGGCGGCGGCAGCAGTGCAGGAGGGAGATTTATTTCGGGTCCTTCATGACATGTATTATTCATTTAGGGCCTGAGAGGGAGCGTTTACTGGGTGTTCTCGAAACATAAAATTGGTCATATATCCTTGTGAATGCTTGAAACGTCCAGATCTGAAGATTTACACTCGCCAATTAAAGTTGCGTTCTCTTTGCCACGTCTCGTTCCCCAACTTTTTTTTTGCCTGTCTGCGTCGGAATGTTCCCTTTTTGAAATGCGGTTGGTTTCAGGCCTTCGCGTAATGCTAAGTGAAAGGAGTTTATGAGTTTTGTGTACGGGCGGGTTGTAATGTAAATGATGGTACTACTGGCTTTTTTTTTTTTTTTTTTTTTTTTTTGAGAAAGGTACAGTATGTATGTAGGTTTTCTCTCCCAGCAGGCGAACCATTTGTATGTGGTTTCGTTTCCGTTGGTTGTGCATCGTGATTTGTTGTAATGAAAGTGGTAATATCAGATGCCTTCAGTTTTGAGAAATTGCAAGTCAGTCATGAATGGTTTTGTGCATTTCTACAAGAAGGTAAATTCTGCCCGAATTTTTCATCTCGTAGATAAGAATGTAATGAAAAACTATGTTGGAGTTCCCAGATTGAGCGATTTTCTGGAATTCACCTGATTTAGTTAGAACCTGAATTTTCAAATTCAATTTATACACCATTTTTAATAGAGATATTAATCAGGACTCATTTTCATCAATTTCAGAACAGACTTTGAGTCAGAGTCACGAAGTTCGATCTTAGTCAGTCTTAATGCCTCTCAGTGACCTTCAGAATTGTATTGTTTATCCCGAGCCGCAACTATCTTTATAGCCATTCCCAGTACGTAGGGAATTTTTGCCAGTCTAATTCCTTGTGTATGTATGCACGGGCATGTGCATTTTCCCGCTACCATTATTTAGGCAGGGGGGAAAATGTGCTTCCGTGCGAGTGCATGCGTGGAAGTTATTACGTCGTTCAGCTTGGAGAGTGAAATATTTGCACATTATCGGTCAGTTGTACAAACAGGAATCATGTGTGTGGGAATATATGTGCCCGTTCATGTACGTCTTTCCGCTGCATAGTTTTCGTAATGAATCGTTGTTTTTTTTTTTTTTTTTAATTGTTAGTGAATGCACGCTTTTTCGCTAACATTTTGTGTATATATTATGTGCATGCGCAGATGACACCATCGGTATGTATGCGTGTGCAGGCATGTATAAATATACGACCTTCAAAGTGCCGATCGTGATTGTGTGCATGTGTGTGCGCGCGCTCGCATTTTTTTTTTTTTTTTTTTTTTTTACCTCTTTTCCCAACATTACAGTGTGCAGCGTTGCGTGTGACTTTATGCATTGTCGGTGGGACAGAGTCAGTGTGAGCTGCCGGTGTGTTTGTTTACTGTAGTGTGAGAGATAGATTCAATTCCCCCAATCTGTTAATGACCGGCTGCAACGATAGCGCCATAGTCGGAATGCAGTTGCTGTCACTGATATTGGGAGTGAGTTTCAGGGCGGCCGATGCTCTCTGTCATTTTGCCTTTATTAGAAATCCCCTGCCCCTCACCCTTTGAGGAGGGGGGCGGGTGGTGTTTCTCCTTTATCCCCCCCTTCAACTTTTACCCCGCTCTTTAATCCGTGTGCCTTTGTAGGCGTTTTTTTTTGTGTGTGGTCATATATGTACATTACGCGTACATTGTAATGATAGAATTGTGAAGTTGTAATGTTTTCCCTTGTATGTATAGGGGAGAGAGAGAGAGAGAGAGAGAGAGAGAGAGAGAGAGAGAGAGAGAGAGAGAGAGAGAGAGAGAGAGAGATGGCGGGGGATACGTCATATTCTCACTGGACGTGTGATTCCATTTTTGACAATGGAAATGGTAAACTTTTTTTTTTTTAACAATTTATTGAGCATATATTTAATGAAGTGGATTATTCTCTTTAGTCACATGTAGTCTTTTGAATAAGTCACAATCCAGATTTTCGTAATGTTGAGTTCACGTTATTTTGTGCTGGTTAGAAGAGTTTAGTGTTGTTTTGATTGCCCTAAAAACCTTGCATTTTAGGCAGATTTTATGTACTATATCTTTAAGAATTCCTTATGCAATTTTTTCTTATCTTGCAAAATAAACAACTCATTTCTAATACTAACAAGATGCCTGTAGGCGACCCTTCTCAGTTGAGTTACCATGCAGCGTATCCAAAAAAGTGTGAAGAATCCGAGAAGTTAAGAGAGCATTGTGGTTATTGCAATTGCATTTGTAATACCTCATTCATCTCCTTAGATGGGGGTAGGCTCCCGAAAGGTTTTAGCCCCCTCTGGTTTGGTGAACTTCCTAGATACTGGTTATTGAATGCGTGTATATCTTATATATGCATATACATACATACATTATATGTATATATGTGTATAAGTATATAAATTTCTGATGTGTTCATTTTCATATATATATATATATATATATATATATATATATATATATATATATATATATATATATATATATATATATATATATAATCCAGTTATATTTATTCTTGCGGATAAACGTCGTATTTCTTTCCGAACGGAAGGGAAAATAGTGAAGAATGTTGAGGAATCTTTGGAAGCGTTTGCAGTCAAGTAAATTTTTATTGACAAAATTAAGTGAGGTCTTCAGTAATTTTTATATTTTGTTTATGTCCGTGTTTGTGTGTGTAAGTTGCGAGTTGAATGTCATAAAAACACTTTTGATGGATTATCGCAAGTTTTAATTGATTTTTTACGAGTGCATACCTAACTCTAAAGTTTTATTTTTTTATTTTTTTTATACTTAGCATCAAACGGACAAGTTAGCCAAATTGTGTTAGTCATCTTCATTTGTTTCCAAAGTTTGATTTCTGAGATATTTAGATCAAGGTTTTATGAATGACCTTCAGTTGTCATAGTGGGTTTTCTACTGTTTGTAATGACTGTTATCTGACTCCTTCCTATTTTGAGAGAGAGAGAGAGAGAGAGAGAGAGAGAGAGAGAGAGAGAGAGAGTCTTACTTTAGTTTTAATATCTCGCATTTGTCATCACTTTGAACTTTTCACTTTCTGGGGAGGTATTATTCTTACTCTAGTTCCATTGATCATAATTGAATTTTGTTTTGCAGAACGGGAAAAGATTTGAAAATATATTACAAATTTTACTCTCTCTCTCTCTCTCTCTCTCTCTCTCTCTCTCTCTCTCTCTCTCTCTCTCTCTCTCTCTCCGTGTGCACACTCGGGCGTTCTTTCCCCCAAAAAGCGTCGTCGTCTTTGAGCGAAGTAGAAACAAAGGAATTATCCTCATCTCCATTGTGAACTCGTTTGGAGGTATTCTTTTCACCCTACTCCGGTGGTGGGAGGGGTGAAGAAGGCTCTTGAGGGGGGAGGAGAGGGGGAGGGAGGGAGGGGACCATACATAGGGAAGGAATAATCTCTCCCCGATGCGGGTGTTTCCCTCTCCTTTATTTTTTCTCTCCCCTTCTGTGTGTATCTCGGATGTCAGGGAGAGGAAGGTAATTGAGGTGGGAACCAAGAACCGAGAGAGAGAGAGAGAGAGAGAGAGAGAGAGAGAGAGAGAGAGAGAGAGAGAGAGAGAGAGAAGTAATGAGGAATAGGTAATGTTAGGTTTTACTGTCCCAGACGGAACGAGACTTGAAAGTCGTTACCTTACAGAACAAGATTTCACAGACTTGGGGTACCACATGCTAAAGAGAAAGAAATTAGAAAATAACTGAATAACGAAAGTTTATTAGAAATAATTCGTGGAAATAAACATGATCACGCTCAGTGGTTCTTGGATGGTATATTTTTAAAGTTATGTTTTATTGCAGAACAAGAACAGCAGTTTAAATAACACAAGGCAACAAGGGCACTTGGAAATTTGAATAACACAAGGGAAGAAAGTCTCTTGGAAATTTCTCCAGTGTTTGAAGAGGTCGAATTAAATTTCAAATGAACTTTGGAACAGAAGTGAATTCGTGTCATTAAAGACCAACTAGTCAATCATTCAGTCAAGGGAAACATTGTAATTTTTTTTTTATTTCCATTTACGTTTGCTCAGGTCATTTTGCAATCTCATTCACATAAAAATACAGCAGGAAAAAGTGTCTCAAGTATCCTGTTCCTCTGTATCTCTTTGTATTTGGTATAAGTCTCTCTCTCTCTCTCTCTCTCTCTCTCTCTCTCTCTCTCTCTCTCTCTCTCTCTCTCTCTCTCTCAGTTCAGACAATATTTTGACTTTTTGCTCTACGGTCTATGTTGTGACTCACTGCTGCTTCCACCAGATTCCTCAGGACAACAGTCATTATTAAATGCTTCCTGCATTTAATAGCGATTCGAGTAGTGGAATTCTCTCTCTCTCTCTCTCTCTCTCTCTCTCTCTCTCTCTCTCTCTCTCTCTCTCTCTCTCTCTCTCTCTCTCTTAAAAGATGCTTAATTGGTAAACGAGAACAAAATACAGAGATGGATAAGCAGTGAGCAGTCTGCTTGAGTTTGCTGAAGTTCGGCTGTGCCTGATGTTTCTTTTTTTTTTTATGTCTCGAGTTCCATTTTAGTCGTGACAGACCACTGTGTGTATGCACGCATTTTTTCTTATTTATATATATATATATATATATATATATATATATATATATATATATATATATATATATATATATATATATAATATATATATATATATATATAATATACATATATTATATATATATATATATATTATGTATATATATATGTATATACAGTATATGTATATATATATGTATGTATTTGTATGCTTATGTGTGTACGTGTGTATTTATAAACAGCAACAAAGACTTCTTAACTACTCCCCCGTAAGGGGGTAGGTGGTTAGTGACGTCAGTGCACCTCATTTGGTGAGCTGTACGCATTACGTAAGGTTCTTTGCAGCGTCCCTTCGGCCCCTAGCCACAACCCTTTTCGTTCCAGTTACTGTACCTCCGTTCATATTCTCTTTCTTCCATTTCACTTTCCACCCCCTCCTAACAGTTGATCCTTATTACAACTTCGAGGTTTTCCTCCTGTTACACCTTTGAAACATTTTTACTGTCCGTTTCTTTCTCAGCGCTGAGTGACCTAATGAGTCCCAGCGCTTGGCCTTTGGCCTATAATATATTTTCTATATTCCATGTATTGTATTCTTCACTACTCGATTTGTCAATTTTTTGGATACCCTTGGTCAACCTAGTGTGCGCGAGTTCGATTCTTCTCAATGGAAGGTGGGACTTCTTCAGTCAATCATTTTGGTTCCAGGGCTTTATAGCAACAACATTCAAAGTGTGAAGAAATCGAGAATTTGAGAGGTGATTTTGGCTCTTACACATACGCGTTTATCTTGTAAAAGTAACCAGTTGATTCTGTCTATCTGTTTATTTATATATATATATATATATATATATATATATATATATATATATATATATATATATATATATATATATGATATATATATATATATATATATATATATATATATATATATATATATATATATATATATATATATATATATATCACATTACTACAGGTGAAAAAAATATGAGACAGGTTGCAGGTCGTACACCCTGTGTGTCATTTTTCACGTGTGGTAATGTGTGATAAATGAATCACGTACAAAAGTGACTATAATCATATATATATATATATATATATATATATATATATATATATATATATATATATATATATATATATATATATATATACTGTATATGTATGTATGTATGTATGTGGTCTGAAGTAAACCTTCACTTGGCTTCATGTTGCAGACTTGACTTGTCATGGTAAAAATATGCATCTTATTCACTCATGTATCTCCGTTTATGGGGCCTAAAAATGAAATGTTCGTCTGGGCTCTAGTTTGCATCTTTCTAAGTAGAATCCCCCCCCCCCTTTTTTTTTCTTTAAATCTTATTTTCTGGTAAGAATCTTTGCATGTTTGTTTGTCAGTGCGTCTGTTAGAAATTGAGAATCTCCCTTTTTTTAAATATTTTCTGGTAAGAAGTCTTTGCATGTCTGTTGTCAGTGCGTCTGTTAGAGAGAGAGAGAGAGAGAGAGAGAGAGAGAGAGAGAGAGAGAGAGAGAGAGAGAGAGAGAGAGAAAGTTAAGTATACCTTAGTTTAACCAGACCACTGAGCTGATTAACAGCTCTCCTAGGGCTGGCCCGAAGGATTAGACTTATTTTACGTGGCTAAGAACCAGTTGGTCACCTAGCAACGGGACCTACAGCTTATTGTGGAATCCGAACCACATTATACCGAGAAATGAATTTCTATCACCAGAAATAAATTCCTCTAATTCTTCATTGGCCAGCCGGAGACTCGAACTCGCCCCTAGCAGAGTGCTAGCCGAGAAATCTACCGACCCGTCCAACGAGGAACTGAGAGAGAGAGAGAGAGAGAGAAAAGGGGTGGGTGGGCGAGTAAACTGTTCTCTCCCTCCTGACAAACGCGATCGACCATGAAGAAAAATGGCGATAGTTTTGGTCTTGGCAATAGGTCAGGACCGGGTGTCATTAACGTTATTACAGAAATGTTCATTGATTAACTTCATCGTCCATTCAGACGGTATAAGTCGCCGTGTTCGATGTATAGAGCCATTTTATAAATGGTAATGGATTCTCGCCCAGTTGTCAGTCGCTTATCATAACTGCATATTCATTTTCGCGCGATAATGCGTTCGGGCCGAGCTTAAGCGCATTCAAAAACCGGCAGGTTCTTAAAATGGTCTGTGTGTCTGCAGTGTAACAATAACAGAGAGCTGTCATGGCTGATCTGTCCTTGGGACGTTTTAGTCCTTTTTATATTTTAGCTTTTTTATTGATCTAATTCCCGAAGATGGTACAACTTATCAAGTTGGGTTACGACGTTCTCATGGGTTGGCTGTCATACTTGTAAGCCAATCTGAACGTAAAAATTTGAATATTTTAATTATTTATGTCACGAAAATCACAATTTTAACGACGGAGTGAATATTAATTCGAATTTTAGCTTTCTTACGCCCCTCTTCAGACTTAACCGTACAGCGAATTCTAATTCTGTAGGTGAAAGGGCTCTTCCACCGCACCGCTACAGGAGCCCGTTTTGAATGGCGTACGCAATAGGGCAGTTAAAGGGAATGAATGAATCAGCCACGCCCATTGATTTATTGACTGCGGTTATCGATTTCTCTTTGGAGAGTTCATTCACAGACGTTAGTTTTTTTACGAGTATTGTATAAAGCCACCTGATTCCTGTTGAGATGATACTTGGTGCCCTTAGCATCTATAGGGATGACATTACTTCATCCAGAGCATTTGTAGAGCGTGAGGGTGTATTGTTTGCAATACAGTTTTTTATGTAACGAGAAACATAGGCCATTCAAATAAGGGATTGTTATAATATAATACAGTATGCTACAGGTATTAAATTACATGCAGACCTTTAAAAAATTTCCAAGCATTTCCAGACTGAAAGTTAAAAATAGGCTTTACAAGAAAAACGTTGATTATTACGAGGGAGAAGAAAGGATATTTAGGGAGAAAATGAGAAGGCTTACGAGAAAAAGTAATTCATAAATGTCACGAGAAAAAAATATTATATTACGAGACATTTTTCCCCGATTAGTGGAATCCTAACATTTTTTTTCCTTTATCCCAGGCTCTGCTTATCAAACTTTTTTTTTTTTAGCGCTAATGAGATAGAAAGAATAATATGAGTTTCCGCAGGACATGTTATTAAGACAGTAGATCATAAACATTAAGGCTGGGGTTTTAGGTGTTAGGATTTGCGTTAATTAATGTTAGAAAAGCATTTTTTTCTCTCTTTTTTGTACCTCCCTTGTTAGGACCTAAGTCATTAAGACATTTTTAATAAACATTGTGCTTCTGTCCTCCGTGTTAAATTAGTTTGAAGTTGACTTGTAGCCTATATCTGTCAGTCTTGCTGTCTCATTATCACGGGCGGTATTTATGATATCGTCGTGCTCTGTTTCTTTCTCCGGTGTTATCATGATACATATTTTAGGAGAGAGAGAGAGAGAGAGAGAGAGAGAGAGAGAGAGAGAGAGAGAGAGAGATTATTCTCAATTTTCGAAAGTCTTCCGGCGAAAGTTTCCTCTTCGTTGTCCCATTTCTTGTCATTGAAGAAGCTCCTAATTTTGACGGACGGAGGGAGAAGGGTGGGGGTGGGGGTGGGGAGGAGGATGGGGCCTGGGACCTTGAGCGTCTGGCCGTCGTTGGGGGGGTGGGGTGGTGTCCCGGGGGTGGAGGATCGCTCCCAACATTATGACGCGGTATAAATTCGGTCTTTACAAAAGCGCTGCCGTGAATTATGATCCACGTAATTTGTGATTGTGATAAAATCTGAAAGCTCTAACACAGTAAAAGAAAAAGTGTGCTCCTCTCTCTCTCTCTCTCTCTCTCTCTCTCTCTCTCTCTCTCTCTCTCTCTGTGGAGTAGGGAAGAGAAGCCTACTGTGTAAAGGGGCGAGAAAGGCCATTAAATTGTTGATATATCTTTGGCCACGTGATGTTCTTAGTAATGTCTTGAGTTCGTGTAACCTTTTGATTGTTGTTGGCTCTATTTTATTTTTATACGTGTGAATATTAGTGCATCAGACTGTTTTCTGCATATGAGAGCAGCCACAGGGATAAACGGAAGTTGTTAGGTTGGGTGTGTGATGTTTATGGATGATTGCAACAGAGACTATATAGAATCTTAGAGGTTGCAACAGAGATAGAATCTTAGAGATTCTGAGTATATAGTTCAAAGTAGTGATTTTTACAATACGTTCTGAAACTGGAAAAGGTTTTTGTGTAGTGCTCATATTTGTAAGTAATAATCTGCAAGGTGCACTGTGATCTATCGTGTACGTACGAAATGCCTCGCTTCAAAATTAGGGATATATATTTTTGAAACTTGATGCGAGATGATATATATTTTTGAAACTTGGTGCGAGATGATATACATTTTTGAAACTTGGTGCGAGATGATATATAATTTTGAAACTTGATGCGAGATGATGTATATTTTTGAACCCTGATGTGAGATGATATATATTTTTGAAACTTGATGCAAGATGATATTATATATTTTTGCATCTTGACACGAGATGATATATATTTTTGAAACTTGATGCGAGATGATATATATTTTTGAAACTTGATGTGAGATCTCCCATGGGATGGGAAAATACCGGAGAATTTGTGAGGTCGCCTCTTAAAAGAAATAATCGAGACAATATACCAAAGAGATTTCCACTCGTACCCTGGAGTTTCTCAGGAATGTGAGGAACGTATAGTGATCTGCACAGGGCCAGAGATAGGAGTGCCACTGCTTCCAGTCGGAGTTGACAAAGTAACCAACTTACGTAAGATTTAATTTTTGGTTATGGGGTTTCATCTGCTAATATCGAAATGCATCTTTTGATAACTCCTGGTCAGGGATTGCGTATAAACCTGGTTGAGTCCCTGTCAGTGGCAAAATGGGAAATATATAATGATGGTAAAAAATATTGAGAAACTTGATAAGATCTAGTTTTCCTGGAAAAATGCAATCAAGGAGATGATGATAATAATAATAATAATAATAATAATAATAATAATAATAATAATAATAATAATAATAATAATAAAATCCAAGTGGATCTTGTTTGTCCGTCCTGTGTGGGAGCGGGGTTGTTAGGGGATCGGAAGGGTAGGTGAGAGACATGACACATCCACCCTCCTCCTACAAACATGTTTGTCCGGCCCGGGTGGGGACGGGGTAAGTAGGGGATCGCGCCATCAAGCCTGTAATAATAATAATAATAATAATAATAATAATAATAATAATAATAATAATAATAATAATAATAATTCTATTTGATAGAAAGCAACGTTCGGGTATGATTGTCCATGACTAATGAACTCCACGATTAAACTTACTGTTGTCAAGTCCGAGAGCCTTCTCTTATATAACTGGCCCTATAGACATTTATGCAGAATGAAGGTGCCTGGGTCTGAGCTTCCGGACGGTACGTACCGTCCCAGCGGTTGGGATTTGCCGTCTCGACCCTCCCCTCTTTTACCAACCATTTTGACGGTATGGGTACACTTACAATGAAGATGCAACTGCTTTAACTGCTACTACTACTGCTACTAACTACTTCTATTATTATTATTATTATTATTATTATTATTATTATTATTATTATTATTATTTTGAATATATATCTATAATTTAATTTGTAATTGATTTTAAATAATAATAGATTATTATTATTATTATTTTACAGATGTATCTTTATATATTTATAATTGATTTGAAATAATAATAGATTATTATTATTATTATTATTATTATTATTATTATTATTATTCAGATGTATCTTTATATATTTAATATATAATTGATTTGAAATAATAAAAGATTATTATTATTATTATTATTATTATTATTATTATTATTATTATTATTATTATTATTATTATTATTATTATTATTATTATTATTATTACGTTGAAAATGTTGACCAAAAGAATGTCAACTCTATCACCAAGTAAACAAACTTGAGACGCGCTCCTCGCTTCTGCATAATTCACCACTGGGCTGTTCCCTCTGCTGTGTGGGCATATATCCTTAACCTCCTTTCCTTTTCCTCCTTTCCCTTTCCTCCTTTCTCACTCTCCCCACACCGTTATAAAGTATCGTCTCCGACCTACTGTGGTTCCGAGGAGTCTTATCGGTATCGTAAGTATCGTTAAGGGTCTATATTTTTATCGCCCCCTACAATAATTGGAAGTCTAGAGGACAAGGCCCCTGGCAGGTCTAGAAGATGGGGAGGGGGGGGGTGGCGAAAAATAAGGGAATGAGTAAAAATCTCTCTCTCTCTCTCTCTCTCTCTCTCTCTCTCTCTCTCTCTCTCTCTCTCTCTCTGTCGTGAAATAACTCAACCTTTTGTTGTATGGAATTATAATTTTTTTTTTTTATCCTTTAGTGTTACTTTCCATTTATACTTGCATGCGAAGAGATAAATGGCTTAAAGTAGTTACATGTCTGTGTTTATCTATGTCTTTGCGTTCCCCCTTTATTTTTCTTCTGCAATGTTTGCTGCAAAGTTTCTTTTCCCCCCGTGACTTTCCTCTTACTTTTTTTTCCCTTCATTTTTTATCTCCTTTGACCTCTACGTTTCCTTTTTTTCCCCTTTCGGAATTTCCCTAAAGGGCCACTCTCTCTCTCTCTCTCTCTCTCTCTCTCTCTGAAAACCACCTTTCTTTACCTCCGTTCTTTCTGCTTCTAGGTTCCCCCTTCCCACCCTAGGCATCCAATTCTTATCTCTCTCTCTCTCTCTCTCTCTCTCTCTCTCTCTCTCTCTCTCTCTCTCTCTCTCTCTCTCTCGTCCTGCTGGAGACCCAGAGCCATTGATTTCCCTTGGTCCATTGTTCCATTATCGATTTTTTTTTTTACTTTTTTGCACATATAACAGTTGCGCTTAGTTGTCACATACAGTTTATTTATGTATATTTATATGTATATTTATATGTATGTTATGAATATGTATATGTATACTTGTATGTATGTATGTATGTTATGTATATGTATGTGTACTTATTTGTTTAACAGTTTGCTACCGTTATCCTTTAATGCTTTGTTCTTAGGTAAGGTAATTTTGTGAGACATTAAGATTCTTATTTCGGATGCAAATGCACATCAAATTCAACTTCTCCTGGAAGCACATACTGTACGTACATACAGACATACATGCATACATACATACAGACAGGCACATTTGTGGATACATGTGTATAAATATAATGTACGTCCTGGCATACGCAAACATTCTTAGTTATGTAATCATTGATTTTTCCCTTTTGTCTGCGTTTACCTACCATTTCTTAATAATGCCATCCATTTTGTTGGAAGGAACATTGGGATCCATACATAACCCCTTTGACCTTGACTCTCTCTCTCTCTCTCTCTCTCTCTCTCTCTCTCTCTCTCTCTCTCTCTCTCTCTCATTCAGTTCTCTTGGTCTCTTTGTGTCATTCAATTCATTCAGTCGGACTACAAATAAATTTTGCCCTTGGTCGGACGTACAAATAAATTTCTCTCTCTCTCTCTCTCTCTCTCTCTCTCTCTCTCTCTCTCTCTCTCTCTCTCTCTCTCTTTGTGTGTCATTCAATTCTAATATTTCGCCCTCAGTCGGACGTACAAATCTCTCTCTCTCTCTCTCTCTCTCTCTCTCTCTCTCTCTCTCTCTGAAGCAAATCCAAGCAAAGATGTCAGTTAACTTTACGGAATGCATGCAGTAGTGATGGAATTTCCTGCCTGAAAGACGCCCTTGTAGATTTTACGTCTTAAATGCGAAACTGCCGTAAAGTTCGGGAACACAGGAAGTATGAATTTCAGATTCCTGAAGCTGATGGGAATGATTTATGGCCATATCGACTTCCCGAGTTAATGGTCTCTATAAAAGACTTATGGGAAAGAGGGCTGCCCTGGCGTTTGTTGCCAGGCCCAAGAAAGAGCTTTGCCCGCTGTAAACTCGTTTTTAAGAGCAGTGTCTCATATATATATATATATATATATATATATATATATATATATATATATATATATATATATATATATATATATATATATATATATACACACACACACACACACACACACACCTGGGTTGATCCTGATGTGAGTCAGAAATTTATTTCTGTTCCACACGTAATTGTGTGTTGATATTTCTATATACTGTATATGTATGTGTGTATATATATATATATATATATATATATATATATATATATATATATATATATATATATATATATATATATATATATATATATATATATATATATATATATATATATATATATATCAGTGATGTATATGTATTGACACACACACACACACATATATGTATGTGTGTATGTGTGTGTGTGTGTGTGTGTGTGTGTGTGTGTGTGTGTTGTATGTATGCGAGGTCACTGAATATGAACTATATACTTAACACATTCACATATACAGGGGTAACTCTAGAGAAAGGTTACCACAATAAATACTGCCACGTTCATATTTTAACTGCTAAGCCATGAATGAACCCTTTCTGTACAAAATTTCCACAGCCTTAGTAAACCACAGAAGTCTCATCAGCATCTTGTGGAACCTCATTACACGTCCCTTGCTAATCACGCTGGGTTTCACACACTTTCTAAGTGTAATGGTCCCTCCTAGCTTGTTTGCACCTACATCAACTGTCTTTTCTCGAACTTCTTGCCTTATTCCATCGATAAAGATATAGAACAGCCAAGGAGACATTAAACTTGTCTCAGACCCACTTTTACACCAAAACTAGTCACTCTCCCGCCTGCATATTCTAGCACATACTTCGCTTCTATCCGTAAAGCTTCTCAGCACTCTCAACAACTTATCCTTTGTACAATACATTCTCGACAAGCTCCACTTTGCCTCTCCCTTGATTCAGTTATATGGTTGTTCTAGGTCCATGTATGCAACAGTATAACTTTTCTCCTCCCTTTCAAGTAACTGCTTTTTAATTAACACTTGAACCCCACACCTTCCTCTGGTTTTAAAACACAGTGATCATCCCCCCGTGAATCTTTTCTTATCAGGTCAGCCACTCTCCTGATAATTATACCTTCTTTGGTGCATGTACTTGTATTAGCTACTGTGGGTGCAACCTACCACGGTCTGATAACTACTGTTTACATAATTTTACTATTTGTGTGGCCAGAAACCAATAACACAATTAGTTTTGCTGACGGAGTCACAGTGGAATTTAACAGAACGTGCCTTAAATCATTTCGACCCCTCATAGGAATCTTGCCCTCAAGCTGGTGAATCGAGTATCATGACCACTACTGTAGACTCTCTCTCTCTCTCTCTCTCTCTCTCTCTCTCTACATGCACACATTATACTGCATATATGGTACAACATTATATATATATATATATATATATATATATATATATATATATATATATATATATATATAAATAGATGAATCTATATAAATATATATATGAATATATATATATATATATATATATATATATATATATATATATATATACATATATGTAAATGTTTATTATAATGCATAACCTGCTTACGTTCTGTTATTCCGGTAGGTTGTTCTTTCCACTTCCATTTATTCGTGGATATTCTCCTTCGATTATCATTCTCTTGTAATAAAACTTTGCTATATGCATGAAGTCTCTGTTAAACTGGTGTTTAGCAGATTAAAAATGGTATGCGCACGTCTAAATGTTTCTCTATAAACCAAACATAAACCATCATTGTTGGATAAAGATTCATATATATTTATATATACACATACATAAATATATGTGTATAATATTTCTAATGGAAAGCCGTATACATTTATGATTTTGTGATAGCGATACATGTAAATCCATCGTGATAGGGATACTTGTAAATCCACCTTTCTTGGATACATATCCACATGAATCCAGCATATAAATTATTACTTTTTTTTTGTCAGTAAGAGTAACTGTTGAGCCTTAGCGAGGTAAGCACATAACCTTTATATGACAGTCAAAAGGGTTCATGGCAAGATTAACTAGGAAAAATAGATACCCTGATTGAAAGAAGGGTAAATGTTCACTTGAGAAACAAGGTTGACATTGTTTGGGCAGGGAAATGTGAATTACCAACATTGCTATTGATTACTTGTTTTTGAGCCGTTTGTATGATAGAAGCATCGAGTAAAGAAAGATAGCGTTTTAAGGCTTCAGCATATACAGTACTTAGATAGAGATACTTATATAGGCCAGTGTTAATCCAGGTTGCATACGATTTTGATCTTGAATGGTGAATTTCTCGTGAGCCCTGATTATTTTCCGCAGCCGACTGACGATATTACAACTTCTGATTATCTAGATTATCTAAAACGACTTTCATTACGAGCCCATCCGCGCAAGCCTATTAAAGCCGAGATTTAAGTGATGCTGTGCGTGTGATTTCTATGCAGATAAGACCGACATTAGCTTTCAGACATGACGATCGATCGTCCGTAACGACGCCGAACACCGAAAAAGTCTATGCTCAATTGGGCGTCCCTAAGCTCCACGGGAAATCCTTGATTGGCCGATCAGCGATTGGCTGAGCGGGAGGTTATAACTACCGAATCAATTCGGGGATTTTATTGGTTTTACTTATCAGGGAAGTATTCCTTTTATTTTTTCCTTCAAGATTTCAGTAGGCCTAACTGGGGATAGAGGCTGACTGTCAATAGACCGAGTGTTCCATAACAGTCTCTCTCTCTCTCTCTCTCTCTCTCTCTCTCTCTCTCTCTCTCTCTCTCTCTCTCTCTCTCTCTCTCTCTCTCTCTCTCTCCCCAAATAAACGCAGCTTAAGTCTTATTCAGTTTTGTGATTATGTGAAGGTTAATATATGAAAGTTAAAGATTGTGTATACATGCGTTTTTATGTTGGAAAATATATGGGGAAGTTTTTGAGCATTTAAAACATTATGTTAATGTTTTTCATTCTTATTTTTATTATTGTCGGTGTTGTAGGTTTTTGCCACCTGTATAACAACTATTGAAACAACATTCTTCCTTTTGTAAGGATAATTCTGCGAAGTAATGATGAAATCTCAGATTTTTAAATGTCGCTGTCGATGTTTTCCTGATGGATGTATAACTCAGTTTATTGGTTTTGAACGTTCTAATCGATTTATTTTTATCCCAGATTTACCCCATGAAATAAAATTTTTTTTGCTCTCGATGGAATATTTTGGTAACAATCACTTCACATCGTAGTGTTGGAAAGTGTAAAGTTGTACCTTGTTTATAAGGGAGACATCTGAGGAGAAAATATATATTTGTTTGAATTTTCGGTTCTTTTTGACAGTTTTAATAAAAAATTAGTAAAATATATTTTTAAAAAACTGTGATATTTGCCTGGGAATAAACTTGAGATTTCGTGGTTGTCTTGTATTTTCCCAGGTTTAATTCGTAATCGACTGAATCCCCTTGTCTTTAGTTTCCTTTTCATCGGCCTTTTGGTAGATGAGGTCATTAGGTTGCCAGTCCCGTCCGCCTCCACATTAAGAGCCAAACGACCTACCCTGCCGATGACTTGCCGGAGTAAGATCAAAGGAGAATTATCTGATGAAAACCATGTTAACGTTCTCTCTCTCTCTCTCTCTCTCTCTCTCTCTCTCTCTCTCTCTCTCTCTCTCTCTCTCTCTCTCTCTGTCGGGCGAAAGCAGTGGAGATTCACATCGCCCCTGCCCCCACACTTTTATAATTTATCCTTTGATGAAAACGTTAATCGATTTTGGTGTGGAGATTTTCATTGATTCATGTCTTTATTTATGTGGTCGTAAAGTCTAATACTAAATGATCTCAATTAATTGTAGTAATGGAGCTTCATGTATCTGACTTCATGCCAACAAAGGCTGTCGTTCGTTGTAATAATAATAATAATAATAATAATAATAATAATAATAATAATAATAATATATATATAATAATATATACTGTATATATATATATGGATGTATGTATATATGTGTGTGCCACCAGTTCAACATACACAAAACCACTGCAATATATATACATATATATATATATATATATATATATATATATATATATATATATATATATATATATATATATTTATATATATAGATATATATATATATATATATATATATATATATATATATATATATATATATATATATATATATATATTATATATATGTTGAACTGAACTGGTGGCTGGTGGAATTTGTTGGTAGTTTCACGAGTTCGAAGAGCAAAAGCCGACCTAACGATATGAAACAGCGTTGGCCCTGTTGGTCCATCCTGGAATTTAAGGAGATCGGTGTGGTGCCTTACTTTTTGTATATTTCCCGGAAAGAATTTGTAAGGTCAGATGTGGCTTCAAATTGTTAAATATGCAGAGAACTCCCACGCTAAGGTAATGTATGAAAGGGAAATTTCATGTGCTCCCTCTTTATGGGGAAAGGACTCTCAAAAATTTTTGTTTTGAATTTTTTCAAAGAAGAGGTTTCTGATAAAATGTGTATGTACAAGAACTCGTATAAGTTTTATGTAAAATGTTGAGTGCGAACAGATCTAAGCTTTTAAAATCTCTGATTGATGATATGAAATCCATCTTTGTCGACTTTTGTTTGGGCTCCATTGGTACCATTTGATGAGGGAATAAGTAAACTGATATGACAAGTGTTCACATGAATTCAAAGCTAACAATAAATTCGTCCGAGAAAATTTATGTCTCAAGATCTTTTTTTTTTAAATAAATATTTTATTCATTAATGATTACCTGAAGTTTAATCCTTTCATGAACCTAGTAATCTGACAGTTGAAGACTCATGTTTCTTACGTATGAAATAGTTTTGCAAAAATGGTATTTATTTGCATTTTCGTGGGAAGTTCCTCTTCGTATCTCCTCTCACCAGGTCACATCATCTCGGTTTAGCGAAGATTATGTGGATTCATGTCCTCTTCCAATTATCGTAATTCTCTGTCGTCGATTTCATGACATGAAATCGCAAATACTGTTACCGTGGCCATTATTGTGTAATCTCTCTCTCTCTCTCTCTCTCTCTCTCTCTCTCTCTCTCTCTCTCTCTCTCTCTCTCTCTCTCTCTCTTACTTTTTCTTTCCATTACCTTAACGGGGCATTACATTACATTATATTACATTACATTAACGCATATTGTTCTAAACACCGAACATACACATACATGATTGATTTTCCAGCCCCCTGTCCACCCAGGCTAGGACCAGTGAGAGCCAGGCATTGGCTGCTGATGACTCATTAGGTAATCCAATGGGCTCCCACAAAACACCCATCCATAGCTCACCGGGGGCAGTAAGGTCGTGTTTGCCAGTTAAATCTATCAAGTCATGAGTAGAATTTGGACTGAAAGCCGCCGCCACACTGGGCAGTACAGGTGAAACCAGCTAAACTACAACGATCCTGTAGCCATTACAAAGTTCGTTTAGTTTCCTTTCGTATATAAGTTTTATTTGTGTAGCTTATGTTTTCATTATATATAAAATTTTATTTTATTTTTGAAATATATATATATATATATATATATATATATATATATATATATATATATATATATATATATATATATATATATATATATATTTATTTATTTCAAGCGTAATGAGGCTGAATTACGTACATTTATTCACTACAATTGCTTTTTATTTCAGGCGGCCGCTAGCGCTGATACTCAGATACATATACATATATATATATATATATATATATATATATATATTATATATACAGTATATACATTGAATTTCCTTTAAATAAGTGTATTGTTACATAGGTATTTAAAAAATTGTAAATGCGTCCTGTAAGTAGTAATGCCTATCTTCTTCTTCTTGTGATTTGAAAAACTTTTATGTTTCTCTACTCCACTTTTTTTTTGTGAAGGCTACTTCTTCCCTCCTCCACTCTCTCTCTCTCTTCTCTCTCTCTCTCTCTCTCTCTCTCTCTCTCTCTCTCTCTCTCCTGTCATATATCTTTTCTCCAAATAGCGCTGTACTCGTTATCCCCTTTTTTATGATCGGCCATGTTAAACCATCACACATTTTCACGTATCTGATTGTCATTACATTAGTTCGAACTCCTATCTTTCCACCTCAGTAATTTCTTCGTTTTTTTTTCCTCCCTCTCTCTCTCTTTTCTCTCGACTTCAATTTGCACTTCCCACTTTCATCGCCCCTCCCCCCCTCCCCCCTCGCGTCTCCCCCAACCCCCTTCTTCCTCCTCAGTCTCTTTCCCGAAACTTCTTGTATCCGCGTTTTTCATTTGGCTCAATTTCATCTCTCTCTCTCTCTCTCTCTCTCTCTCTCTCTCTCTCTCTCTCTCTCTCTCTCTCTCTCTCTCTGTTTCTCTTACAGTTCGTCTGTCTGCTTGCGACTTTGCCTTAAATTGAAAATTTTCTGTTACGTTCATTTCTTTGGGGGATCAGAACCTCGCGTTTATTTCTCACTTGTTCTTTGGCTTCTCATATGACTGTTTTCTTTTTTTAATGACATTTTTCATTATCCTAATTTCCCTTCTTCGGTCATGCTTGCTTTTTATTCTTGAGTAATCTTCCTTCATAATCTCTCCTCCGTATCCTCGGACTGTTTTTCCTCGTCGTTCTTCCCTGATTAGTTTCCTGATTCCTTTTTTCATTTTCTTCTTCAATTCCTCGTTGTTTTAACTTTTTTTTTTTATCATCTAACCAATTTCTCCTCTTTCCTCCTCCTCCTCCTCTTCTCCTTTTCCTCTGTTCCTCCTTCCTTGTCGTTCTATTCCGCGAACTTTTCTTTATCTCATTAACTGATCCTAACCAATTTCTCTCTTACTCCCCTTTCCTCCTCCTCCTCCTCCTCCTCCTCCTCCTCCTCCTCCTCCTCCTCCTCCTCCTCCTCCTCCTCTTCCTTTTCCTGCTGTTCCTCCTTCCTTCCACCCTGGGACCACGCAACACAGTCATGGCCTGGGGGGGCTATTTCCAAAATCTTTGCGGAAGGTCATATTTTGTCAGGCTCTTTTGTGTTTCTTAATGACTCTTCGATCGTTACTGACGACCCTCGCCCACGCACACCGTGTGGACTCACTCGTATTGCACACGCACACACACACACATGGGCACACACGACTCGCGAGCCACACTTATATAGTCGGCCGTGTGCAAAAAAAAATAAGTGTTCGAATTAAGTGCACACAACCTTATTTCAACGCACGCACTTGAAATTAATGCCATGAGTGTCCTTGCTGAGTAATAAGATCGCTTCTCTCGTTATTGTGGCGTTTACACACCTTGTTTATGATTATACTTAATATTACTAATTTTATGATTATACTTACCATTACTGATTCTTTTTTTATTTATTTTCGCTTAATCATCAGATAGTTCCGTTAGTAGGGGCCAGTGTGCGTTCACTTGCTTGAATGTATGCAGGAAGAAGGTTCGCTACGACTGTCTTTTCTTTTTTTTTCTTTTCTTTTCTTTTCTTGGTATATTTGCTTTAAATTTAGTCCCTTCGTTACATGTTGATATTAGCTATCTATCTATATATATATATATGTGTGTGTCATTTTATATGTGTGCATTTCTGTACATTATATGTATGTATGTTTGTATGTATGTATATAAATATATAAATATATATATATATATATATATATATATATATATATATATATATATATATATATATATATATATATATAGAAAACCTTGTCTTAAATCATTTAGAGTGAGTTTTTGTACCTATAGAGGCCGACGGGACAAAGGGCCGTACACCCTCCCGGCCAGGCTGGAATGAAACGCGGAAAACGGCTCTGTTAACCAAATATGAAAATGTGCTGTGGGGACGTTCGGACCCCCCTTATAATCTGTCTCACGTGCAACAACCCATGACAGTTTTACGGTAATTGTGGAACAGCATTAACAGTGCCCCAGCATTGTTGTCTTAAAATAGACATCCTCTGAAGAAACTGCCGAATATGCTCTGCCTTGGGCCGGCATAAGTCATGATTTGCTTGCGTACACTGAAGTGCGCTTTTCCGTTGGTGGCGTATCTCTAATGGTTTATTAACTTTCTCATTGGAGAAACAAATCTGCGGTTATGTATGTGCACGTATATTTTAAAAATAAATCTCTATAGAGAGATTTCGGGTATCTGTTCGGCTCCCCCTTTCAATCGAGCAGATTCCCGGAAACCCCCTGGGGACATTTTTTAAATATATGTACCCGTACATAACTGTGTATCTGTTTCTCCATTTAAGACTCAAGCTGCCATGAGTATTTTTTTTAACTTTCTCAGTGATATTTATTTTATTTCGTTAACGCTAATAAGCAGTTTAAAGTTTAGAAGTTACCCCTCTGAAGGCGAATATGAAAATACTTAAATCCTTATTTTAGGGATCTGAGATACTCTTAATCGATCCTTTTTCATTATGCGCCCGTAGGGGGATAGTGCCGTCAGTGCACCTCATGCGGTGCACTGTGGGCATTACGTAAGGGTCTTTGCAGCGTCCCTTCGGTTCCTAGCTGCAACCTCATTCATTCTTTTACTGTACCTCCGTTCATATTCTCTTTCTTCCATCTGACTTTCCACCCTCTCCTAACAATTATTGTTTCATAGTGCAGCTGGGACCTTTCAAACCTTTTAATGTCAATTTCCCTTTCAACGCTGAATGACCTCATAGGTCCCAGCGCTTGGAGATCAGATTTTTAGAGATGTTGATAGCCTATCAAGATAAAATGACGTCATCGCCCGCTCTGCGCCTGTTTGTGCGCTTGAGAGAGAGGGAGAGAGAGAGAGAGAGATCCTCAGGTTTTGCTTATATTTTTTTTACTTGTGCTTCTGTGTTTACTACATTCTTCTGATGTTTCCTGGCTCGTTTAACCACGTACTCTTGTGGGACCCGCCATAGTTTTCTGCCCTCGTGCCATTCTCGGTTTTTACCATGTAAAACTCACCATTGTCATAATACTTACAGTGAGTTACAAATATGGTCACTCAGTATATATTGGGACAGGTAAATTAGAAGTGGTGTCCTTTTTACGTCGTAATAAGGTAAAAGAGTAAAAAAAAAAAATTAATTACGAAAACTAAAGAAAACAACAGAACGACGGCGAGAAAAGAAAGCGTAAGATAAGCGTAAGACATCGCAAAAATAGGTCGATGTTATATATGCAAGTTTCCCCAAGAGGAGAGGAAGGAGTGGAGGAGGTGCGGGTGGCAAGAGTAACCCCCCTCCCGTTCCCCTACCCCCTCCCCCCAAAAAAAAAGAAGAGAAGAGAGAGGGAGAAAAAAATGCGAGTAAGAGGCGTGGGGGGGAAGGGAGGGGGAGGAAAAGGAGGAGCTGTTGGTGAAGGTAGTGGCTTGGGTAAGGTCCGGACTTGAGGGGTCGAGTGAGGGGAATGGAGAACAAGCTCAAGTGTGTGAAGGGCCTTCGAATCGTCTCCCTTGGGCGCACCCGTTTCCCAAGGGGTAGGTCGAATACGAACGGAATTCACCCAGCGGAACGAATCTCAATGAGTTCCCTTCGCTTTCTGATTGGCTGGGCTGCGGGACCCCCCTCCTTCCCCTTCCCCCTCACCCGCCTGCCAGTCACTGGACGGTGGTACTCGGGTGATTTAATCTCTCTCTCTCTCTCTCTCTCTCTCTCTCTCTCTCTCTCTCTCTCTCTCGGATGATGAATAAACTCCCCGCAATATTTATTTATTTCTTTAAAGTCTGTGTCTGGGTTAGTCATGTTCATTCAACGATGAAGTTCATTTATTTTTTTTCCAGTCGTATGTAACTCGCTGTTCTTTTATTTTTTCCAGTCCTTTATAAATCACTTATCAAGTTCAGTATGTAAATTTGGGTCAAGTTCAAATCTTCAATATCAGGCACGTTTATAGCATTACGGGAATGAACCAGCATTATTTCTGAAATACGATGATCGGTAACTGCACGTACGCTGGGCGATTACGACACGCTTAGACGTGGGGCGAGCATACGCACGCATTCGTCATTTTCGCCGTATGCTTAGCCTGCAGCTCAGTAGGCTATAGTCTCCCGCACATCGATTGAAGAAACGCACTCGAGTCGGAAATCCTTCACTGCTAGGCCTTTAAACCTCCCTCCGTGCTCTGTTTAAAGGGCAGGCCGTAGCAGAAGCATCGTCAAGTGCAGCCAGAGTCAGTTGTCAAGTTTCATATAGAACCAATAATTCCTCCTTTTTTCCGGAGCAATAAAGAAAAAAATCAGGTATAGCTCATTGATCCCCGACCTGGTCGAGTGGATTTGTGATTTTTCGAGTATGAAGTAATTGGACCTCTGAAGGGATTGATTGAGCAGGGTATTTTTAGCCCCCAGTTTTTTTTTGTTGTTTCCTTATTTTTTCTCTTGTTTTTCAGGTTATTCGTGTTGTTTTTTTTTTATTGAGTCTTCAAGTGGTATGTGCGGTTGTGTTTTTTTATTATAAAATGAGAGTAATATTTAGATAAATTTATTTGATATAATAATTATTTAGGATCTGTGCTATTTATTTAGAAATATTGATCATTAATTTACTAAGACATGCATGATGAATATACAACACACACTTCACGGCATAGAATTAACAAGATCGTTGAGAGGCTGAATGGCTCTAGGTTTTAAAATGTCCTCACTATGAAGAAATGAAAATCAAATAAAACTCCAGCAGTTTACGATTCTTCTCTATAAAAAAAAAAAAAAACATTAAATAACACAATCTTGTGTTAGAGCATTCATCCAGATCAAGCTGGAAGGAGGAGGAGGAGGAGGAGGAGGAGGAGGAGGAGGAGGAGGAGGAGGAGGAGGAGGAGGAAAGAGAATGTAATTAGGTATTGGATATCAAGCGTAAAGGACTCGGTATAGAGTGTTCGGCACGAGACCTAATTACTGGAAACAAAATCAAAAGCCTTTGGTCTGTAAGGAGGAGTACGAGGAGAGCGAAATGTAGTTGATGAGGAAAAGGAACAGAAAAGAAGAAGAAGAAGAAGAAGAAGAAGGAGAAGAGGAAGATGAAACAGAAGGAACAGAAAAGAAGAAGAAGAAGAAGAAGAGGAAGATGAAACAGAAGAAGAAGAAGAAGGTGAAGCAGAAAAAGAAGAAGAAGAAGGAACAGAAAAGAAGAAGAAGAAGAAGAAGAAAAGAGGAGGAGGAAGATGAAACAGAAGAAGAAGAAGAAGAAGAAGAAGAAGAAAGGAACAGAAAAAAGAAGAAAAAGGAACAGAAGAGAAGAAGAAGGAGCAGAAAGGAAGAAGAAGGAAGAGAAGAAGATGGAACAAAAAAGAAGAAGGAAGAGAAGAAGGAACAAAAAAGAAGAGAAGAAGAAGGAACAGAAAAGAACAAGAAAAAAAGAGGTAGAAGGAGAAGTTAAGGTGATTTAGGAACGAAAGGTGTATAGGGGATAAAAAGGACGAAAATATTAGGTATGGTGAGGTGTAAAGGAGTAAGAAAACATATAGATATATAATGTAAAAGATTGCGATCATAGTATTGAATGATATAAAGCTTCATTTTTTCATATAAACTTCATTTTTTCAGTAATATTTATAAAAACTTTTAATTGATATTCCAAGGCAGCTGGCATCTAAATGTAGGGTTCTTTGTACATTTTAAATAGTTCTCAGTGTTCTGTCCGATTTTTTTTATTCTTCTCTGTACACTTGAATAATTAACGATAATGTAATTTGTGTTAACGGTAGAGTGGTATTTTATCGTTTTAAAAGAACGTGAACTAATTATAGATGTCGGGGGCTTATTTATTATTATTATTATTATTATTATTATTATTATTATTATTATTAAAAGTACTCATAGTAGCATGAGTCTTAAAATGGAAAACAAATCCACAGTTATTTATATGTACATATATTTACATGTATTTAAGGAGAAATATATGTACATATACATAACTGTGGATTTGTTTCTCTGGTATTATTATTATTATTATTATTTCAGTAGGATTACCATCAATATAACGTGGATTTGTTTCCCTATTATTATTATTTATTATTATTATTATTATTATTATTATTATTATTATTATTATTATTATTATAGTGGAATTACCATCAATTAACTGAACACCTTTTTCGTACATCATGTAATTATAGTAAAGAATTGTCGTTCATTTCCTCATCTCAATTACCAAGACAAATTTAATGAAGAACTTACCTATATTTGGTAACATGCAGATGTATGCAATCGTAGAACAATTGTTAGTGCTGATGAGAGAAATAATTACACACTGGTACAATACATGTACATACGCTACCGGGGTCTAAGCGATGACAGGCAGGGCAGCCGATCGAGACTACAGTCTACCCGAAAGCCAAATCAGAGTCCTTCATAAGAAGGCATACAAATGGGAAAACAAGCACGTTAAAAGAAGAAGAAGAAGAAAGATATTTACAGATATGAGAAAAGTGGCTGAGTTTTACCAGTTTACCAGGTCTATCTTACACCGCTTAAAAAGATTTGTGTTTTATACCGTAGGAGAAAAATTGACATTCTTACTAGAAACGAAAGATGGGGCTTTTTGACGAGATGATTGAAAGTTGATCAGGATAAGTCGAGAGATTCAAGATTTTATTTTAAGAGAGAGAGAGAGAGAGAGAGAGAGAGAGAGAGAGAGAGAGAGAGAGAGAGAGAGAGAGAGAGGTAAACTCTTTGATCATCAGTTTGCGTTGACACATCAGATAGCATTCTTTACTGTGCTTGAGTCTTGAGCCGAATTGAAAAATTTCATTTTACGCAAACTTAGAGACACGTATCCCCGCTCAGTGCAGACCTGCTAGGCTTTGTTTGGTTAAGCATTATGGAGTGTTGGTAGTTTAGTGTTAAATTTGTTAGTTATTATGATATAAAAAAAAATAGTTTGTATAATGTGATTTTTGTTTAATGACGTGATAATGTTCTCTAAAATATCTGTGCTTGAATCAAAACCTCAAAACCTCAACACACACACACACACACACACACAAACATATACACGTATACATATATGTGCGTATGTATATGTGTATATGTATGTGTGTATATATATATATATATATATATATATATATATATATATATATATATATATATATATGTATAATAAAATTTAATGGATAAGTTCCTGTCACTTCTTAACATATTTCCTTCAGATGAAAGTACATCACAGTTTAAAGTGACGTAATGTTTCAGTGTATATTAAATACTGTGTGAATTAAGATAAAAAAACACAATATATATAGTATATACACAGATAGACAGTTAGATAGATATACATTATATGTATATATAATATGTATGTGTGTCTGTGCGAGTGTAGTGTGCAATTATTCTTATTTTATTCATATGGATATTTTACGTAAGATCATACCGGTCATTCATGCGCATCCGACAATATTCAGCCGTGATTCTCGGTCACCGTAATGGAGCCCCAATTCGATAGCAGTGAATAATCGTCGCCGAATGATGGGCCACAGAAGATGTGTTTTGGCGAACAAGGACTCAGATGGCTGGGAGTCCTGATTGGTTATTTATGGAGCAATTTCTTATCTAGCCAACAGCCGCGTTTCGCGTGAGATAAGCCAGCCAGCCAGTCGTGGTACGCTTCCCAGGCCTTCAACACTCCGACGCCCCCCCCCTCCTCCTCCTCCTCCTCCTCCTCCTCCTCCCCGTTGGCCTTTCCGTTAATGCCTTCGTCAGAACGGCTGGTACACCCCTTCCTTCCTCTCTGCGTCCGCTCAGTCATACGACACGTTACTAGTATTAGGCCTTGCATCTCCCCAGAGATTAATAATGGCGGCGCTGGATATGAAGGATTGGGGGGGGAAAGAGAGGATTCGTGTTTTTTTTTTTTTTACCACGGTTTATGGAGAAACTCATAACCACTTGTCTTGTGGGAGAATAAATGGCTGTTCTACTCTTTAAGAAATACGACTGTTTATATCCTGGGCAAAATCTTGCGTCGTCATCATCGTCATGATTGTCATCTCCGTCGTTAGTTGTCTCATGATTATTGTTTTAATTGTATTTCAGCAGATACTGCTCACTTGGTAATGTTTGTACTGAAAATTTTTTATTTCTATTGTTCTTTCAGACAAACCGTATATGTTTAATGTTGACATGCAGCATTACTGTTAAAGTAGTTATATCTCTGTCGAAAGAAAAAGAGTAATACCATGTTATATATGCATCATAAAGAAACCAACCTTTTCATATTTTCCTTTCCTTTGTTTTTATCGCATAACTTGAGAACTTGGAAATTTCAGTGGCGGTTTTCCCACACCTCTCTTTCTTTGACGAGAGAGAATTACTGTTGGCCATTATGACGTTTTCTTCGTGTTCCAAAACCTCGTGGAAGCCACCTTTATAAGCATTGCTACTTGATAACTAAATTACTGTGACACCTCAAAACGTTTTAGTCAAAATTCTAGAAACTCTTTGAAGGTTGCAGTTCAATACCGCATCACTGCCTCCAGTTGTCTGAGCTGTGTGAAAAAATATTGGGAACTAGTTTGCGCGAGTGTTTTTTCAAAGTTTGCCTGCTTGGAGATGGACTGAATGCGTAAATTTTATTTTTGGATAAACTTATACTCTTAAGACCTCGACCCATTGATTTTGAAACTCAAAACAAAGCTCTTGTTACAGTGCTAAATAGATATGTGAGTAGTCGTATTTATTATAATCTTGATGACATAGTTCACCAGGAACTGTCAATTTTTCTTATGATCTTAATGACGTAGTTTTCTAAGATCTATAATTTTTATTGTGATATTAATGAATAGTTTCCTAGGATCGGTAATTTTTATTATTATATTATTATACAATAAATGAGGCAGTTTTTAGGAACTGCAAAATTGTATATGAGGCATCTAAATTCTTGGGACAGAACTATGTCGGAACAACAGGAGGCGACATTGTCGCGGTGGAAGAACAAAATCTGCGCAGCATAACTTCCCGAGCTGTAACTAGCGAATCTGGGTAAAAAGGGCGAAAAAATATGTGGGAGGCTCACATACTCTAGTGGCATTTCCGTGTTTTTTAACATTGCAGTTTGCGTGCAAACCCTGATTACCAGATTATTTCGTGGCATTTTTTAAAAACTTTTCTTGTTAATTTCGGACTCTCTCTCTCTCTCTCTCTCTCTCTCTCTCTCTCTCTCTCTCTCTCTCTCTCTCTCTCTCTCTCTCTCTCGTGCGACGAAATGGTGTGAATGGAGAGGCTTACGCTTTAAGCTATAATTTCTGGTTTTACATTGAATTATCACCTGGTTTTCCTGCTTCATTTATGACTGGGTATCTGCTGCACAATTGGAAGGCATCAGCAAATTAATCTAGTGTGTCTCAAATTGGTTGTACTGTTATGAAAACAAGTTAGTTTAGTATGTCTCAATATGATTGTACCGTTATGAAAACAGATTAGTTTATGTCTCAATATGGTTGTACCGTTATGAAAACAAATTAGTTTAGTATGTCTCAATATGGTTGTACCGTTATGAAAACAAATTAGTCTAGTATGTCTCAATATGGTTATACCGTTATGAAAACAAATTAGTTTAGTGTCTCAGTATGGTAGTACCGTTATGAAAACAAGTTAGTCTAGTATGTCTCAGTATGATCGTACCGTTCTGAAAACAAATTAATTTAATGTCTCAATATGGTGGTACCGTTATAAAAAAAAGTTAGTCAAGTATGTCTCTATATGGTTGTACCGTTATGAAAACAAATTAGTGTCTCAATATGGTTGTACCGTTATGAAAATAAATTAGTGTCTCAATATGGTTGTACCGTTATGAAAATAAATTAGTATCTCAATATGGTTGTACCGTTATGAAAACAAGTTAGTCTAGTATGTCTCAATATGGTTGTACCGTTATGAGAATTTACTTCAGCTTCTATTTCTTGTATGGTCCGTGTTGGGCTCGACTCTGTATGGACGTATGGACGATCGGGACATTGTGTGGGTGTTTTTTTTTTTTATATTTTAAATGACCATTGGAGGTATTGACAATACCTCCTCAAGATTTTTTTTTTTTTTTTTTTTTTTTTTTTTTTGTCAGTCCTCTTTGTCGTTTTGTGCTCGACTTGGCATTGTAAATGAACCGATGTCGAGTTGTTTTAATAAAAAAATAATTAAAGTGAAATTGACTTCTGCTCAGTGTTTCCCAAGTTGCTTCCTTCCGTTTTTTACGTCGATGGAAAAAAGCGTGAAATCATGTTTGATGCAACGCTCGTAAATTATGAAATAATTCTTTTGTCTTTCGTTTTTGTTGTTGGTATCCATCCAAGCCGTGCACAGTGGAGTCCACACGTGCGATGTTTAATAATGATTTACGTTCCCTTTTCCTTAGTGTAGCTTCTTGCTATCTTGGTCCTTAGAGACGTGAAAAATGAATCCATTTGGTTGGGTCCTTTCAGCGGTGGCCTCCTCAAGACATGAGAGGTCTAATGCTGTCTCTAAAAGGCAGGCCTGTTTTGTATTATCCTGCGGAATTCTTTCACTTTTAGAATTCCTTTTAGATAATAAGATAAAAGTGAATCTGTTGCATCTCTTAGGGCCTCAGGATAACTCACTGCCGCTAAATGTTGTTGCAGATTTCAATAAAGTTAAGTATCTCTTAGTTTAACCAGACCACTGAGCTGATTAACAGCTCTACTAGGGCTGGCCCGAAGGATTAGATTTATTTTACGTGGCCAAGAACCAGTTGGTTACCTAGCAACGGGACCTACAGGTTACTGTGGAATCCGACCCACATTATAACGAGAAATGAATTTCTGTCACCAGAAATAGATTTCTCTGATTCTTCATTGGCCGGCCGGAGAATCGAACGCGGGTCCAGCAGAGTGCCGGCCGAGAACGATACCAACCCGTCCGGTGAGGAACTGCAGATTTGCAGATTTCAGTTGCACACATCATTTCATTAGATGGGATCGTAAGCCTAATGCCCAGCCCACTTATTCGAAACTGCCTGAAGTGTATCTGATTACTAATACATATAAGGTGTGTTCATTATGAATCCTTCGCATTGAGCGAAGGTGGACTCTTGCAGGTTTGTGGACGGACGGTCTTGCAAGTGTGTGTGTGTGTGTGTGTAAACGCGTGTGTATGTGACTACTTCCCCTTTATAGATATGGCTTATCAGTGTCCTAGCCACGCCACTCTTATCTACGCTTTGCCTCTCTTCAATAACTGGATAATGGCACTGCGAATAGGGGGAGGGGACGGGAGAGGGAATGGTTATGGTTTTAGGTGTCAGGGGAAGAGAGGAGTGGGGGGGAGGAGGAGCACTTGTAACTCAAGATAGGCTTCTGGACGGTGATGTCTACGAGAGAGAGAGAGAGAGAGAGAGAGAGAGAGAGAGAGAGAGAGAGAGAGAGAGAGATTTAGTAAATAGGGAAGAAGAAATTTCGTGGTCGAACAGGTGATAATTGATGTTGGGTTTATAGGGGCTTGTTTTTGTCAACATCTCCCTCCAGGGAGCTGGCAAGGATCCTTTCTTTTAAGAAATTGACTTGAAAATAATATAATATTTTAGGTTTTATATTTTATTATTTTTTTATCATTATATACTATATTGTTTTATTATTATCACTTTAAGGGATCATTTCTTACATTGTTAAAGTGTACAGATTGCACCTTAAACTTTTATTTACTACTTTTTGTTGTTTCTCGCATTCATGTTGACATCATATTGAAAATTATGCGTCATTTCTTTCGAAACTTGGAAGTTTGTAACCCCTAGAGGTAGCCACTAGCGGATCCAGGGGTGGGCACCTGGGCACATGACCTCCCCATGAAAAATAATGATAAAATAGTAATGTTGAAGATTTAGATAATAATAACATAAGAAATATAAAAATGGAAAAATAAAAATCGATTAAAGAAAAGAAATATATATATATATATATATATATATATATATATATATATATATATATATATATATATATATATATATATATATAATGAAAATTTGTGCCCCTGAATGAAATTTTTCTGGATCCGCTAGTGGAGGTAGCACTGTTAAACTGGTCGTCTTAGATTCACAATGATACGGTGAAAGACAGCTCTACTGTATTCCTGGTGTTGTCTAGTTTTGAGCATTAGTTGAAATCCTTTATTAAGAGAAAAGGAGACTCCAGACTCTATTAGAATGCTGTGATTTCGAGGAGGAGTAGACGAAAACGAACAGAAAAACGCAAGGCGTGAAATGCAACGTTGCAAAGTAGCAGTTTTCCCCAAGACGTAAACGACTAACTTTCTGACGGAACGACTCTTGGTTACGATAGGGAAAAAGACGGCATTTTTCCAGGAAGATAGATGACTATTGCATTTAGGATTTTTTTGCGCGAATTTGTTTGTTATGAGTTTATCTGAGGAGTGTGCAGTGAGAACTTCAGAAGTTCAAGCGAAGATGCAATGTATTACTACCCTAAAACAATTCACCTTGTATTTTTAATAATTTATTCATATTTTTGTCTATTCAGTTATTAGTTGATTAATTTATGTTTTTTTCCCTTCTAATGAGTGGTTACTTATTTCTGTATTTCATATTAACCTCTGTAACTTTTTTCTGATGAACACCATATTCTTAGAAGCTTGAATTTCAGTCCGGTGTTCCCTTGTGGGCTTGTCCATATGAACAGTGGTTATCTTCTCAATATATTATTCTTAATAATTTGTATTTTAATGATTTTTTCAAATAGGTAACTAAAAAATGCAGGTGTTCGTTGGTTAATCATGTGTTTGATGACTTACATTTAGGTTAGGTTTGGTGTTGCATATCAGCATCTAGTTGGAATCATAGTTAGAAAAACAGGATATTACAAGTCAAAAAAAAAAAAAAAAAAAAAAACACTGAAGAATAACCAGCCTAATACAGGAAAAAATACGGAAAAATAAACTGTATAAGAGAAATATTGCCTGTAATAAAGGAAAAAGTTTTAATGATGGAAGATTATAACAATCAGACACATCTCGATATAAGACACTTTTGAAGAGGGATTGATGTAAAGAGTTTTTTTATATATAAATTTTATTTGCTCATATTTTTATGTGTGAGGAGGAGGAAGTTATGTCGTGTAAGGTTTCTCTTCGACATTCCAGTCCTCTCCTTCTTTGGTCAAGAGCATCACACACACAGAACGACCAATATATCAATGAAACTAATGGAAAACAATGAGTATTGGGTTTGGGGATGTTGGGTTAGGGGGGCGGGGCGGGGGAGGCTGATTCTGCTTCGGACGGCGCCCCCCCCCCCTTTTTTTTTGTAGAGACTCCTCACGCCAGCCAATGCATTCTAACGTACGGAAAATACCTTTTCAATCCCCGAGCTTTCCATTTTCCTCCTCCTTTTTCCTCCTCCTCCACTCCTCCTCCTCCTCCTCCTCCAGCCCCTTTGCTGCTACCTTTAAACCCCCGGCCCCTTTTCGTCTCCTGCAGGTTTTTTGTTGCTTTCTTTTTCTACTTTCTTTCTTCCTTTTTTTCTTCCTTTTTTTCTTCCGTTCTTTTGTGCGCGTGCATATCCAAGTCAAAGTTTCCAGTTCGATCAAGAGTCTTGATATTGTTTTCCAGTTCTTTAATAACTGTCGTTCCATTGTTTATTTTTTTTTTTTTATCCTTTGAGGTTGTTGTTATTTTTCTGTGGGACGTCTTTGAAGGTGGGTTCCTGTTACCTTTATGTAGTTATTCAATATATTCAGTCAGACGAGAATACAGTACTGCGTCTGTCTGTCTCTACTTTTTCTCTGTATCGAGATTCTTAGTTTAGGCTTTTTTTTTTTTTAACTTGGTCATTTGGCCGGGCAACCTAATGTCCATATATTGCGCCGTTCTTTAGGGACAAGAATAAGAAATAAGGAAAACGGGAGCGTGAAGAGAATTCCAAGGCTTGGCTGTAGAGGCAAAGAAGGTTACCGACTCTTACAATCCGAGTAAGATGGGAAAACTTGGCCTGTGGATGTGACGGAGTTGCCTGAGAGTAAATGTAAGTCGTTCGCCGTTCTTATTTCCCTCATTTCATCTTTTTCATCACCTTGTTACATTTCAGTCACGCTGTGGGTTCAGTTACAACGAGATGGGTCGGATGAAGAAATTATTTATTTATTTTTTTGGGGGGTGTCAGAGAAATAGATAATGGTGGTATAGAGAGGTAACATTATGAGGGAAAGGATTTACTGGTTTCATTTTATTCTTGTTTGTGGAAAACTTGTGAAATCTGTGAGCCCAGCATTGGTCAAATTAAGTTGAACATTAATTCTCTCTCTCTCTCTCTCTCTCTCTCTCTCTCTCTCTCTCTCTCTCTCTCTCTCTATATATATATATATATATATATATATATATATATATATATATATATATATATATATATATATATTGATATATGGACTCATGCTTGTTGGTATATATATATATATATATATATATATATATATATATATATATATATATATATATATATATATATATATATACCAACAAGCAAGCAGGAGTCCAGAGAAGACGACAGTCAACAAAACAGTTGCATATTTATTGTTAGAAACGTTTCGTGTTACTTAAACACTAATCGGTCTGTAAAATTGAAAAATACATATTAATTCTCTTAATTTAAAATAAGAGCTAAATTAAAAACACCAGTTACATTCTTCAAAATTACAAAATACGTAAAAGTGAAAAGAGAGCAAAGAATTTTTAAAGCCAACTTGATCAAAAGAGAGGGAAAGACGAAGTGAGACTACGCATGGCCAGAGAACACTTAGGCCAAGTGCAAAGGAGAAGAAGACACGTTGGAGTTTAGATGTGCATGACTTTAATGTGTGTGTGTGTGTGTGTGTTTAAAATTTCATGGGTCTTTTTCGAAACATTCCTAGATGGTTACGCTATTTATTATTTCCCTACATTCCTTGAAGTATGACTGATAATGGCCAACATTCTTTGGCGTAGCATCCACCTGTCATTCTGTGTAACTTACTTTCTGATGCATGCATCCATGCAGAATTTGAAGGCAAAAGAATATTTTAGTTCGCGCTGTGTTTTGGTTTTGCTGTAATAAGGAAAATGTCATTTTACATTATGTCTTTATCAGTTACCTTGTAATGAACGGTTACAGAGTACTTGAATATGATTTAGTTATTATTATATTAAATAAAATGCTAAAAAAATCCGGCTGTATCTTGGTTTTCAATGGGTTTTTATTTCATATGGACGAAATAAATACAAAGTTTTTTTTTTTTCATTTATACATTATACCTGACTATTAAAACACGCAACGGCTTTTTTAAGTAATAGATGATCACATTATTATTCATATATTCTCTGTATTGGAGTAATAAGAAGCATTGTATTATGCAGAGTGGAAAGACGAATTTGAAAACTTCGAGAGAGCTTATCCCTTTATATCCAAAGCCTTCTTTATCATTCATCTTTTCTTTCCGGATCGCGATGGGAGGAAAACAGGAATTCCTCCTCTGGAAGGAGTGTGTAAGGTGTTCGGCAGAGTGCCAAGAGTATCGAATTACTTTCTCGTTGAATTCGCATTAAAACGCAGCAGTTTTTGCCGTCGCGTCTCGTTTGTAAGGCGATTGATTTTCGTAGCCTTGTACTGTACCGGGTCAAAGTTTATTCGCAAATTTTTATGACCTGAGCAATACCTTTGTTTACGTTAGATTGCTTTGGTGATATTTAAAGTTAAAACACGTAGTCTCCTGGCAGCTTCTAGTATGTATTTTTCCTTCGAAAGCTTTAGGATTTTCCGTTTGTGTAAATAAAGAAGAAACTTAACCTCTTTTGTTTGTTTTAAACGAGGTCATGGGAGAATGTTAGACGCGGAGACTCCAAGACCGCTGTGACGTCACGGACTGAGACCTGCCTACCGTATGTGATTGACCTCAGTGATTGATTGTTGGGATTGTCTTGTAAAATCAAAATGCTTTGCAAAAATTTCACAGTTCCAGTTTTTTTTATGGGGAAAATTATGAACTGAAGGGTAACTTATTATGTTAGAATGCTGTTGGTGATATTCAAGATACAAATATTGCTGTAGTCGTCTTTCAACACCTAGTATTTTTCTTTCGAAATTTTGCTTTCTTCTGAAGTGAGGATAACATCCGACTCTAAAAAGGCGCAAGTGAAATGATTCGGGATTCACGGGACAAATTAGAGAATTCCACACTGTCGACGTGATCGGTATGAGGAACTGATCAACCAGTCGACCCTCGAGAACACTAAGTTCCACACAATATCTGCGGGATTGTGCAGCCTGACTTTGTAACGACCAAGAGAGAGAGAGAGAGAGAGAGAGAGAGAGAGAGAGAGAGAGAGAGAGAGAGAGAGAGAGAGAGAGAGAGAGAGAGAGGAGACGTCACGAAATGTTATTCCAGATGAGCAGCGCCAGCGAAGAATGGTGTTTTGGAAATGTATTCATTCTTGTCCTGGGTTGTTGGGAGATCACAAAATTTTCCACAGATTGCATTTTTACGTAGAAAAAAAAATTGGGGGGCGGCTCATTCAGAAGCTTTCTGGTTTTGCTCAATAATCTGTACCGACGTTTCTCAGTGTTGCGAATTTTAAATAGCAATTTTGAAATCGTCCTAAATCTTGTCATCTATAAAACTATTCTCATATACTCGAAAAACATAATTTGTAAGGAGTCTTGGTAAAACAATAGTTTCTCGATTGATTGCATCTCTCCTTTACGTGTGTATCTGTACCCCCCCTCCCCCCTCGCCGCCACTTTTTTTTTTTTTTTTTACAGTAATGTATATCTGCACGAGAGCGTGAAAAGCACGCTCCACTCCATTTCTTGTTTACCAATGCATTGAAATGTAAATAGTTTCTCATGAATCATTGAGAAATAACAAAAAACATAACGTGTCGCTGGAATGGATTACGGCGACTCTGTGCTGTCATTGCAGATAATGAAAAACAAACATTCCATTTACAGTTTTGATCTATGTAGGATACATTGTTGTGTCTGTCGTAAGTATGCTCCTGTTATATATTTTGGCAGGCTTTGTTTCATGTTATGGCGTAATGAGTATTTTGTTTGGTTACCCCTATTTTTTTTTCAATTAAACTGTGAACCCTCTGCTTATTATTATTATTATTATTATTATTATTATTATTATTATTATTATTATTATTATTATTTTATGATTATTATTATTTTCTTCTTCTTCTTCTTCTTCTTCTTCTTCTTCTTCTTCTTCTTCTTATTATTATTATTATTATTATTATTATTATTATTATTATTATTATTATTATTATTATTTAAAAAGCTCCAAATCATAAGGTGATGCTCAGTGGAGAAACATAAGCCTCAGTAATACGATTAACACAACTGTCAAATGATATTTCTGAGCGTTACATTGCATTATAAGTTTACACACTGTAATCTGATTTCTATATTTTTTTCAGTATTACTTAGTCGACTCCTCCTCTCGAGGTTTCATTAAGATAAGACGTGTAGTAACTTCATAATACGGTAATACATTATGTTTTATAACATGTTATAATGTGGCTTTTGGTCTGAAGTGTTGAACATAACCTTATTAGTGAATCATTTCTTAATACTCCCAAATTGTGGAATTCTCGATCTTTCTCTGCGTTTGCGGAATGTAATCCTGGATACTTTTTTTTTTTTACAGTGAATTAAAAGAATGACCGCTGCAACAACAACACCGTTGTGTGTGTGTGTGTATGTGTTGTAGAAACTGGCACTGTACATCAACAATGAAATGGGCAGGTCTGACGTCGCTATTAGGGCTATCGACTCGGCTATATTACTTTAGCCATCGCTTTTTATCGCTTCCCCTTCGCTTATCTTCGGCGTTATCACACTCCTCCCCCCCTTCTTCCCTGTTTCCTTATGTCGTCATCATCATCATACACTAAATGGACCTTGACGTGTTTATTTTCTTTTCCGATGATTGGCTGTTAATTTTTTTATGCGAGTGCGACCACTTTTTCTGTGAACAGTTAATTGATTATGCTTGTTTTTTTTTTTTTAGTGTAGTCGAGTTGCTTATAAACAGTTGGTTGGAAAACTGATTTGATTGGTAATATTTGGAATGTTATACGAATAATGGGAATTAGACGGGAGCTTTGCAGCTAAGAAAGTAGCTTTGGAGAAAAGGTGGGGACCAGTAGATTAATAACCTTTTGATATGGAATGTGTTGATAGACAACGAAAACAGAACAGGTTGAAATCACAGGTTATCGAAGTTTTTGTTAAACTTTTGTGCGTTCGCAAAGTTCCATTATGTCTGATGAATTCCTTGACATTATGGTTTGTCATAGTTATTGCCGGGTAGGATATATATCATTGGTGAGTAAATCAAATAGGATTTGGTAGTTTCATCACATTATGAATCAAGTACTTAGGATTTTCTTCTGCTTAATCTTGTATTGAGCACGTGATTCTCTCTCTCTCTCTCTCTCTCTCTCTCTCTCTCTCTCTCTCTCTCTCTCTCTCTCTCTCTCCACCGTTTGAAGTGAACAGGAATATGCATCAGTTTACGTCATTCACCTTCCATTCATTTACCATCCATTCACTTTAATATTCTTGGAAGACACGAGAAGTAGGCCAGTTGAATTGCCCTTCGCACCAAAATATGTATTTATTTAGTCATGTCCATATTAAAGTTCCTTTGCCAGAAAGGAAGATTTTTCATTTTTACATTTGATGGAAGACCTATTAATTTGAAATATGGCTCGGTAGAATTCGGAGGAAATCTGGGTATAAGGAGAGAGAGAGAGAGAGAGAGAGAGAGAGAGAGAGAGAGAGAGAGAGAGAGAGACTCCTATAGATAGTCACTTGCGCGCGCTCCCAACACCTGGGGAGCTAAATCTATTGATTTTCAGCTTGATTAAAAGTGATTAGAGTCGGGACTAATTTGTGGTCCCGCCAATGGACAATAGCCTGTACGGCCTGTGCTGTCTGCTCAACTCTGGGAACCACTGTGTGTGTGTGTGTGTGTGTGTGTGTGTGTGTGTGTGTGTGTCTGGTTGCCCATCCTGGTGGATTCTGGTTGTTAAAAACCACCCTAGGATGGGCTGGCTCTCTCTCTCTCTCTCTCTCTCTCTCTCTCTCTCTCTCTCTCTCTCTCTCTCTCTCTCTCTCTCTTTTCCCCTTGTGGTCATTTGCCAGTTGGTCGCTTGTTTTATTTAATTAGCTAATGGCTATGGGTGAATGGGGTTCGTTTATGATCATTTTTTGATGGAGTTTCTCTTTGATTTTAATTAAAAGTGGCTGTTGTTCCAATTAAGGTTTTTGCGCGGCACTTAAGTGTTTCGATCGTTGAACTTTTATCCGACCGAATTTCGTACGCAAATTTTTTGTTGTTGTTTACTTTACTTCCGATTCTTTGTTTACCAATAAATACCGATTAAAATATCGTGTCTTGGAGGCATCACAGAGGCTGTCTGTCAGCTGCATAACCGTAAGCGGGGCATGGACGCTTCGGTGCAGGCATCCATCATTGATTAGATCCCGGGCCAACCCACAAAAATGCTGTTTCTATTAACCGAATTTAGGTTTGCTTCTGCATATGATATGCATTCGAGTGTCAGTTACTGTTTAGCCGTCGATATAATCTGCTTAGCTTAAAAGGGCAATATGCAATTTAAATTGTGATGAACGACATTGTCGTGTCGCGTTTGTTTACTCCGCTTTTTCATGCGATGGGTGCGAATTTTTGGGGGTTGAGGTCCCCCCCCCTCTCTCTCTCTCTCTCTCTCTCTCTCTCTCTCTCTCTCTCTCTCTCTCTCTCTCTCTAGTATGTGTGTATGTGTTTTGACTACTGAGGTGACACTTATATTATTTCATCGTTGAATCGTAATTATCAATCTCATTCGCCTGAACTTACTTTTAAGTTTAGCGTTCTGTTTAAGATTTAAATGACCCTTTATCATGAAACTAAAAGTTTTTCTTGCACGTATTCAGTCAGATGCCATCGCACTGCTTCTTGGGGTTAAACCTCACAGGGCCTCTTGCAAATTACAGCAACGACTGTTTTTTTTTTTCATTAGGTACACTTCGATCATCTCTTTTTATCACAGCTTGTGGCCGACGTTAAGTGATACCTTTCCAGCCCCCAATAATTCACACATGTAGGGTACACTAGATTTCTCTTCTTATTTTTAGTATGTGGAGTGACTGGTCTATTTCGGCATTGTCGTCTTTATGTTGTTATTATTTGTTGTAGATGATTACATTTGTTTTTTAATTTATAATCTATGTAAGGTTTTCCATCGCCGCAGAATTCTGTCAAGGGCAATAAAGAAGTGTATGAACACAGAATTATCCAGTATTTTCTCTGGTCGTAAGCGTTATATTGGCTCTTGTATTCTATCTGATGATATTGTCAAGATTTTATTTGACTGATTAAGCCATTTTGTGTGTGTGTGTGTGTGTAACGATTTTCGTGAGTCCTTACTCCCATTTTTATGTTAGTTATATAGAGTATATGATTAGTTTGCAGTATTATCATGCCTTGTTCGTTTGTTTGTTTGTTTTTCGTCTTATTATAGTCTTTGAATACAACCACAATTTTCAGCAGTAGCACGATTGATACAGTAGTAACAGCGTGCTGGTCTTATTTCTAGTCATCGTCATAATCCGTAAAAAAAAAAAAAAAAAAAAATGTTTCTTCCCGTTCCTTACCTGCCTGCTGTTCATATGTCACACACAACCACGTGAAAGAGGGTAAAAATGGCATACATTTTCGTGACAGGAACGATATGCTTATATTAAAACTAGACCCCCTATCTACACGCTCTCTCTCTCTCTCTCTCTCTCTCTCTCTCTCTCTCTCTCTCTCTCTCTCTCTCTCTCTCTCTCGATCTGAATATATCATGGCAACAAAACCAATTATCTAATGAGAGTTTTCGGTGGCCGCCCCCCCCCCCGCCGAAAAAGGGGGTCACCGTCCATCGTCTCTCGACCTTGCATGCGGATGTGGTTTTGACTCCGGGGTTAGATACACACCAGTTCAGAGAAGGTTTTCGGCACCTACGAATTACCTTTACAGTATTGCATGAGTTGATGAGGGCGCATTAATTACCGTTCTTACCTTTGAGGGAAGGGGGCGAGATTAGTGGTTTTTCAGGGGAAGGTTAACGTGCGCATTTGTATTTTTATGCTCGCCTAAATTCCCTTCGGGGATTATGGAGGTTTCTTTGTTCTCTCTCTCTCTCTCTCTCTCTCTCTCTCTCTCTCTCTCTCTCTCTTCTCTCTTTATGTATATGTGTATATATATATATATATATGTATGTATGTATATATATTTTATATATATGTATTTGTAAATACATATACATATGTTATGTATATACTGTTTATACTGTATATACATACATATATATATATATATATATATATATATATATATATATATATATATATATATATATATATATATGGAGAATAAGATGCAAGCACGAAAAGCTAAATATCAATAAGAAAAATGAGGTGGTAGCCCTATCTTGGGTATCAAAAAAAGCAATCCTTGCAGTCGAGTTTTTATCAGGCCTTTCTTTACACAGTGAGAAAGAAAGAAAAAAAAATAGAAAGAGTGAGAAACTCGAGTCTTAAGGATCAGTTGCAGAGTCCAATCCTGGGGTCGATAAAGCCCATCTTGTAAGTTTTTGTCTATTAAACTATGGTGAAACTACCTTAGTTTAATTGCTTCCCTTGCATTGAACTCCGGAAATCAAACTTCTTTGGAAGTTTTCGCTGAACCCCCAGGTAATGGTTGAGCGATTCTCTCCTTTTTTTTTTTGTTCTCTTCTTTCTTCTTTTTCTGTTTTCTCCTCCTCCTCCTCCTCCTCCTCCTCCTCCTCCTCCTCCATTTTAAGAGTGTTAGGATGTGGTGAGAATCCTCTCCAAGTTGGTATTCTGAAGAGGTGCTCTCGGCGTCATCACTTCGGAGGGACTTAACGAAGTGGATGGCTTTAACCTCCACTAATGGATCCCATCAGTGATTTTCAAAGCCATTTTGCAGTTATGCACTATTGGGTTCGCCGTGGGATAGGTTCATTTCGTTGCTTAAGGAATTAACTCGGATTTTTCCCAATAGAACAAAAGGACTGTTGGGAGAGCGCGATGATTTCAATTTGAGCGAGCATCAACATACTCTTGCACATGCCATTTACGCATTATGAATTTTTTTTTTTTTTTTACAGGATTCGGATTACTACGACGGCTTTAACCTCGATATTTTATTCCGGTCGACTTCGAGTTTATTTGCCTGTTGTTCTCGTCACGTGATCGTGAAGGAATCATCTCACTTGGCTCTTTAAGACTTGATGCATTTTTGACACATCTCCATGTTGGTAACCACGTAGCACTGATACTAACCTGTTTCCTGTTTAATGGAGACTGTTTGCTTTTGTTTGTCTTATGCGGAGCCGATAGCGCATCCAGAGAAGACCTGAAGATAAAAAAATTAAAACGAAAGATAAGAAAAACTGGCCTTGACTCTCAGATATTTTTATAAAGGAATGGCAGGATCAAGGAAAACAGAAGTAGGTAGCGATATCTGTAGCGTAGCATTAGGGACTTAATTTTAACAGGAATGGTAGGGTCAAGGAAAACAGAAGTAGGGAGCGATATCCGTTGCGTAGCATTAGGGAGTTAATGCTCAAAGCTGTTGTCAGTTATTGATCGTCATAGATTTGAATATGGGAGGTGGTGTCCTGCCGGATGTTACATAGCCTTATAAGATGATGTAGGAGTCTTTCCCTCAACTTGGCAGAAAGATAGGGAGGTAGAATAGATAGAATAGAAGAGTGGTAAGGAAAGGTCGCTAATTAAATTGCGTCGTTGATCTTCATAATTGCGACGTCAATTTTATACATTAAAAAGGAAGTGAAAGGAACGACCCCCTTTGTAAAATCTGTTATAATCTTTATTTGCTTGATAATTTTCATTTTGTATCTATATTTGCGGCTTACTTTGTAGCCGTACCTAAGATTTATTCGGATAACTGGTACTGATGAATGTTTATGTACAGCATTTCTGCATATATCGTTTGTAAGTACGTTATACGTCAATTTTGTATCAAACATAGATGGAAAGCTTGATGTATGTACCGTACTTACCATGAACAAAGCTATCGGTAAACATTTGTACAGTAATCACCGTCTATATCGTTATAAAGTTAATATTCTGTAACTTAATTCCACCGAGAGATGTGTATCAGGCATGCCATACGAAACGTGTCTGTTCCCGGCTGAAGAAAGATGTGTATCAGACATGCCATACGTAACGTGTCTGTTCCCGAACTGAATTAAGAAACGACAAGAATAATGCCATATTTTTTATAAGTGGTATTGAGCCAGAATGATTTAATGCAGGATTGCAGTCGAGAATTACGAGGAAAGGAAGGATCTCGAATCTTGGAAAAAGACGAAATTCGAAGGGAGAGGAATGATGGAGGAGAGAGAGAGAGAAACGGAGATGAAAGATATATGGAAATGGTCTGAGGAGAAGATTTCGAGTGAAGAATGGAAACTCACTAACTGTGATTGAAGGGACAACAAGTAAAAAGGTAATTTCTCCTTCTCTTTCCACAGAGAGAGAGAGAGAGAGAGAGAGAGAGAGAGAGAGAGAGAGAGAGAGAGAGAGGAGTGGAAGAGGGAAATGAGGGTAGGGGAGGGGTTAAATGTTGGCTTAGAGCAGCAGTTGATGATAGCTGGAACTGGGAGAAGGGTGATGGGTGGGGGTTGGGGGGAGAGGACC
>NC_089754.1:51374770-51379770 GCF_040412425.1 Macrobrachium rosenbergii
TAAAGGATGTAAAGCGTTATAATTGTGTGCAATGTTTATGTAGAAATGTATTTTTTGATATTTGTGAATGGTTTGTACCCAAAATCGCGTATCCTGACAGATGGAAAATAAAGGAATCCTCAGTGTTACAGGTTCCTTATTTCAATTTATTTTTTTTTTTTTCAGATTTTCCCAAATCATTTAAAGATGATCTGGTATCCCGTAAAGTTGGGATTTGAAGAGACGTTAGAGTGATGTTGAACTACTTCAGATGTGGAGGCGCCAAGACGAGAGAGAGAAACGTATTTGGAGAGATGAAGTGGTGTTGGGGGTGGGACGGGATGAAGGGGTGGGCGGCAGGTGTCGAGAAATTCGTGGGACGAGGGGGGTTAGTGGGGGGGGGTGGGAGTCCCGGTTCCTTTAACAGATATCCCTTAGGAAGATATATTTTATGTGATTTTTCTCTCTCTCCTGTGAAGCCGTTCTGTCTTGATGAACCCTTTCATTCCGTAATTGAACGCGTTCATTGTCAGACATCTTTTTCATAACTTCAAGGACGTCGTTTTTGTGTGTTTGTGGATTTTGGATATTAATTTCTTTCATGTTGCCTCGTATTTTCCTCGAGGACGTGGGTGTGCGTAATGCGACCGCGCGCGCAAACAAGCAGAGGCGCGCACGCACCCACGCGTGCTTGGACCCTTCACCACTGGTTGTTGGACCCGGGAAGTAACGTTGGGTCAGGTCAGCACTTAAAGAGTGATCAAAAAAAAAAAAAAAAAAAAAAAAAGTTTTCTGGGTGAGAATTCTTTTTCCAAAATTCTTGTGAAAACTTTAGTGCCAATTATATATATAATATGTATATATATATACATACATATATATATATATATTATATATATATATATTATATATATATATTATATATATATATATATTATATATATATATTATATATATATATATATTATATATATATATATTATATATATATATATATATATATATATATATTATATATATATATATATATATATATATATATTATATATATATATATATATATATATATATATATATATATATATATATATATATATATATATATATATATATATATATATATATATATATATATATATATATATTATATATATATATATATATATATATATATATATATATATATATATATATATATATATATATATATATATATATATATATATATATATGTATGTATGTATGTATGTATGTATGTATGTATGTATATGTATATGTATATGTATATGTGTGTGTGTGTGTGTGTGTGTGTGTGTGTAGAGGCGTCTTGCTTCGACAGTGACTGTATGACGCGCATCAGAAACTATATCGATGTTTTTGAGTTATCCCAAAGTTGGAAAAAGTTATCCCAAAAATTTTTGGTAAAGGTTTTCCTTTTGTTTTGGACAGGGGAGGGCCAGGGGCATAAGATTGACAGCCTCACCTGTTATAGACAGAAGACATGTGACCTTACAAGTCCCATTCTGGAGCCAACATTGTAAATGTGGTACTGTACTGGTGTTTCCTGAACAGATACCGGTCAGAATCAAGGAAACTTTACAAACAAGCGATCTGCAGTTGTTCGACAACTGATCAAAATACATTTAAAGAATGTATTATTGTTATTTTTATTTTCTTTGAAATTGACTCCGCCCTTCTTATTCTTTCTTTAGCTTTAAATCGCTAATGAATCAAAAGAGTTTTAACCGCTAACTAGCCTAACACTCATCGGTATCATTGTGAGAAAGTAATGTTAATTTATTTGGCATCTATAGCTTCTGTGGAATAGAACGGACACAGTTGACTCAGTGACTTTGGGGTTCAATACAGTATGAATAAAGATTACGTAATACCCACTTGCAGTTCAGTAACTATCCAGTAGATGCTCTTCTGGTGTTGCTGAGCCTAATATGTAGAATTACTTTTCCACGAAATTGTACGGCATTTTATAATATTGTCAAAGGGTAACATTCTTTTTATATGTGTGTGTAACTGTACTTGAAAGTTAAGTGTTGTTTTTATACCAATCGTTAATTTGTTTCTTTGGAGAGTGTACACAATGAGAAATGACCCGTAGGGGGGTGGTGCCGCCAGTGTACCTCTCGGGGTGCGCTGTAGGCATTACTAAAGGTTCTTTGCAGCGTCCCTTCGGCCCCCTAGCTGCGACCCCTTTCATTCCTTTTACTGTACCTCCATTCATATTATCCTTCTTCCATCTTGCTGTCCGACCTCTCCTAACAATTATTTCATAATGCAACTGGGATGTTTTCCTCCTGTTACACCTTTCAAACCTACCTACTCTCAATTTCCTTTCCAGCGCTGAATGACCTCGTAGGTCCCAGTGCTTGGCCCTTGGGCTAAACTCTATACACCATGAGAAATGGAATTAATGTCGTCTTAGAATAAAATTCTTCTCAAAATACTACGAGGTTATTGCACACTGCCGAATTCCACCTCCTCGATGTTTCAGGAGTTTGCGGGAAAGGCCACTGAAAGGTCGATCATTATCAAGTTATTTTCGTGGCCAAATGTGGTAGGCAGAGCGATAATGCAATCGTGTGAATATGTTTATGACTCTCTCTCTCTCTCTCTCTCTCTCTCTCTCTCTCTCTCTCTCTCTCAGACCGGACGAAGGGGGACGAATTGTTTTTTTTAAAATCCATTAGTATTGTTGATTGTTGATTTAAGCAGTGCATATACACATAGTCGACTGGTGTGGGTCGCAGCTATATTGGAGATAGGGGGAGAAGGAGAAAATGCACTAGACGTGGGCTTATGCAATGAAAAACGTAGGGCATCAACGAGGGTGAAACCATTCATAAGATATTCCTCTCTTGTGCCGAATTATCGTGATTTTGATGCCCGAAGTGGGCATTAAAGTTTTTTTTTAGCTCTCAAGACAAATTAGGAATAAAATTTAGTTTCCGGATTCGATAACAAACTGTTCTGATACTTAAATAGAGCGTAGTCATTCCCTACGAAGATTATAGTTATATTATTGAAGCCAAAAGCATGTCGTATGGGAAAAAAAAGAAGGAAATTGTATGGGTATAGGTTTGAATTGCGTTTGTACCAGAAAAATAATTTAGCACATTTATTTTTATGTATTATTAATTGATGGTTAAAAACGTTCTTGATTTGTATCGAAGAAGAATATCAGACATTTTTGTAAGAGGGTAATGCCCAACCACAACCTTCCTTTATTGCACAGTTGAAGAAAACAGACAGAGGTAGAATTATATTTACAGTGTGTGCGTTTTATTCAAATCACAAGAACTTTCAGATGACTATAGAGACCTTATTATTAGTAGAGGGATTTAATTGTTAATCCGAATGTAGTCTCTCATAAGAGTGACGTAAATAGATGGAAAATATACAGTTTTATTTAGGAAAATTGTAGGATTTAATTGTTAATCCGAATGTGGTCTCTCGTAAGAGTGAGGTAAAGAGGTGAAAAAAAAATTAATTGAGGGAAATTGTGTAAAAGTAATTAGGCCGCATCATTGGTTAAGGGATTAGAAATACAAATATTTAAACAATTTTGAAATAGGTTCTTATGTTATTTCATATAAAAATAGAATAGTCTAAAGTGCTCAATCCTCTACGTATTTCTTCTGTAAAGAAAACGTTATTTGGTGCAGATGGGTATAAAATTCGTTATAGTTAATTTTTCAGAAGATTATAGATTTTGAAAATTAAGCAATGTGACAAACTGTTTGCTTATATCAGAAGTCCTGTACTAAATAAGACCCATTTCGTCTATATTTTCTTATTTTATTCTCTTGTCATATCTTCTGGGATGGAATATTTCCTTACTATTTCATTTTTAATAATAGTGTACAAGATAATTTTACAGTGGTAATAGTAATGAAAATTAAATAATGTGAAAAACTGGGTGCTTATATCAGAAGTCCTGTGTTAAATAAGACCCATTTCTTCTAAATTTTCATATTTTATACTCTTGTCATATCTTCGGGAATGGAATATTTCCTTACTATTTCATTTTTATTAATAGTGTACAAGATAATTTTACAGTGGTAATAATAATAATAATAATAATAATAATAATAATAATAATAATAATAATAATAATAACAAAAGACGAAAGATAACCTTACGTCGCCGAGGTTAATTAATGGAAAAAAGAAATAAGCGACTGCACCATTCACCTAACGCTATCTCTGGAAGGGCAATTCCAGTAACTCCCCTCAAAGACGTAAAAACGTTATCAGATGTCAGTAATTTTAAAGGGTGCTGAATACACCGAGGAAAAGACGGAACGGGAGACCTTTCAAACATAACAGAGCGTCTGTTGCCAGACAAAAGTACAAATTAATTTTATTGAGTCTCGTTTTTGCCGCTTCGCCTTTTACCTCTGGGACTTTATGTAGAATAGATGGTTTTGGCGAGGGAGTATTTCTTCTGTCATGGAGTGTTTTGAACAGAAAGATCATCGCTCCTGGGTTTTTCAAGGAAATGCGTGGAGTTTTATTTTTATTTTTTTTTTTTCCTCTGTTGAAGGTATGGGTTCATCACACCCTTCCGAAGGAAATTGGGCGATTTCTCTCTCTCTCTCTCTCTCTCTCTCTCTCTCTCTCTCTCTCTCTCTCTCTCTCTCTCTCTCTCTCTGTTATTTACATGGTTGCAGAAAGTTTATGGGAGAATTTTATTTATTCACTCATTTATTTAATCCTTTTTCGGGGTGAGTGTGCTCTTCCAAGGACAGGGTATCAGGATATAATATATACTTTTTAATGGATCAGGACTTGACATTTTGGGAGGTCACCTCCGTGTCGGGAACATTTAGTTCCTAATATGGTCATGGTGATAAGTATTATGTTGGAATAAAAAAGAATATAGGTCTCGGAAGGAATTCAATACGAGCTTCTCATGCGCTCTTGAATGAAGTTTGATGTTTGACATTTCCAGCCTTATATGGTGCGCTGTTCCCATGTCTGAAGAAGTTCCCTTTTGACTTATGT
>NC_089754.1:51387270-51409770 GCF_040412425.1 Macrobrachium rosenbergii
CTTTACGAACCAGATGCTTATCTGGTTGCAGTACAGGTTACAGTAAACACAGCGAAGGAGATTACAGCCATGTATCCCGTCCGTGAGAAGAGAAATGTTAATCCAAGTGGGTTAGATAATGAGTTCGAGACTGCACGTCTGATCCGCAAAAGGTCATTGTGCCTTTGCCATGCATGCATGCTCCCACATACAAAGCGTTTCCATTTTGTTGTTAACATTCATGCTCGGCCTGGCTAGCACAGTCTAACAGTTACTTGGGCTTAGGGAGAGACTTGGGAATTTCAGATAATTTAATCGGGACCGCAGACCATCACGGCACGAAGAGAGAGAGAGAGAGAGAGAGAGAGAGAGAGAGAGAGAGAGAGAGAGAGAGAGAGAGAGATTTTGATGACTCTCCTGAAATTGTTTTATCAGGCCTTTCTCTCGCACCCCCAGGCCATTCGGATCGGCGCTTTTTGTTTTTATCATTCCCCCAGAATCCGATTTTATGGAAACCTTTCGCTCCTAATGCCGGCGAAGACCCATCGCCCCCTCGTTAAATGTACATCCAGTGGAGCTAAATTAGTTTCGCAATGAGACAACCTGCGCCCGTCTCGCTGTCGTAAAAGAAAATTTCCGCAAAAGTCTTAGGAGACGCGGGGGCCATCGGCGAAATGAACTTACGACTTCCCTAACCACCAATCAGAGGGGTAATGTAAGGGGAGCCTATGGCGTGCCTCCCACCCACCCACTCAATACGACCTCTGTGTGTACACATTGCCCCTCCTCTCCCCTCCCCCCTCCCAGCCCTCCACACCCCATCTTGTCCTATTCGCCACTCCATGAATCTTGATAAAAGCAGGAAGTAACGGAGCTTTAAATGAATCTTTATATCTCCTTTTGCCCAGGCCGTATAATTCCTTTTTCTGTTATCACACGATTTGGAGGTGTAAATAGCGGTTTTCTGGGATCGCCGTAGCCTAGATGGCCAGACTTGTTCATTCCCAGTCTAATATACAGTTGTTGCAAAGAGGATTCTGTGTTCCCTGGGCGCTGGCATTAACTTGTAATATGCTTAGAGTCTAAGGCGGTGTTTTACAGTCGTACCATCTGTGCTTACAAGTGAACCGCGGCGTTTTCTCTCTCTTTATTTACTTTTATTCATGCTTGATATCAAGCAAAATGTGATGGCCAACGGTTTCTCTAAGGGAGGATTCGATTGAGTAGCTCGTTAACTCATATTTTGAGGTTTTTGTAGAAAACACAACGCGAGTTATTTTTGTATATTTTGCAGACAACATTTATAAAAAATAAACAGCCACGTAGTGGAAGTTTGTCTTTAATTTGTATAAAATGCAGTTTTCCGGCAAGATTTACGATTTATTTAGGTTCTAAGCTCGTGCATTTTCATAGCTCCTTTGGTATGATTAGAAAAGCTTCAGAATCGATATTTCATAATTCTTATACAAAAAATTAATTAAAAATAAAAGGGGAAAAAAAGTAGTGAACTTGGTTTGTAATATCTAACCCAATATTTGCTCCGAAGGGCAAGGCTTAGAATACAGCCAGATTTACTGAGGTTTTGTTGTTGACCTTTGTCCCTGACCATCACTTTCATTTTTGTCCTGGTGTATTACACCATGTCTTGTATTTATTCTTTCACATGCTCTTCTACCAGAGCGCAGAATGACGCAGAAGTTCCAGCGTAAAACATTCTTGCTTCTAGCCGGCTATTTTCAACAACAAAACCATTTATAGGAAAGTGTCCTCTCCCGATATTCCTCCTCTCTCATGCATAAATATCCCAGTTGTAGCGACTATGTTTTTCAATGGGTTTTTGCAGAAATTTCGTTTTGCATGCAGCTTCTCTCTGTCCTTCCCCCTTGCCGCGAAAGAAAAGTCGAAAAGAAGAAGAGGGAAAAAAGCGGAACTGTGTAAAAACTGACGGCTCCCATTTTACGTCCTTTGTATTTTCTTTTCGGAACGGTTTTATCCTCGGAGAACTGTGGCCCGGAGAACAGATACATAGAATTAACATTTAGATTATAGCGAACAGAGGAAAGGCAATCCATTGGAATAGGAACCTGTTGCAGTGTTTAGGTTTTTGGCAGCTGGGTCTAGTGATCTGTTTAGGTAACGTTGACGTTCATGTCAAATAGTTATGCAGATGAGTAGTTTTGCTTTTGGATAGTCCTCTCCGGGATCAGGGTTTGATGCCCATTAGAAAAGGGAGCTCTGGAAATACAAGGCTAGATTTTTATCTAAAGGGAAATTTAGGCTAGATTTTATGTAGAGGGAAATTTAGGCTAGATTTTATCTAAAGGGAAATTTAGGCTAGATTTTTATCTAAAGGGAAATTTAGGCTAGAGATTTTTATCTAAAGGGAAATTTAGGCTAGATTTTATCTAAAGGGAAATTTAGGCTAGATTTTATCTAAAGGGAAATTTAGTCCACTATTTAAGTTGCTGAAATTATGCACAATTTATTTTCCTTGTTTTATGTTTCATGATACCTTATGGGAGTGATTCTGGCTTGATAGCTTCACAATTAATATAAATACTGTGTGTAAGTTGCGACCTCTAGAATGAAATCGTTTGATCAGCCCTTTGTACCGTTCACTTCCACGGCTTGGAATCCTCTTCCTTACTTTGTACATCCTGAATGATTTGACTGGGCTGTCTTAAGAAGTATATTGGAGATAAGAATTCATTTGGCGTACATTTCTCCAGTAATGATGAAGCTAGATTTAGGGCTTTTAGGCAGTCATCCCTGTCCCGGTCAGTTCATCTTATAGAGGGTAGGAGATCAGTTTTTTGTTTTGAATGTTAATATGATGTGTATCGGCAGCTTAATCAGTTTGCACACTATGACCCAAGACTGGAAAACCTGGCCTTGTAGTAGATTTCATTTGTAGATTACAGATTTGAAGCATTGCTTTATAACAACAGCCATAACAGTCATTTGTTCTTAGGTAGCTAGCTTTTAAGTTTTCTGTAAAAGAAAGCTATTGCGCCGGCTTTGTCTGTCCACACTTTTTCTGTCCGCCCTCAGATCTTAAAAACTACCGAGGCTAGAGGGCTGCAAATTGTATGTTGATCATCCATCCTCCAATCATCAAACATACAAAATTACATCCCTCTAGTCTCAGTAGTTTTTATTTTATGTAAGGTTAAAGTTAGCCATGATCGTGCGTCTGGCAACGGTATAGGACAAGCCACCACCGGGCCTTGGTTAGAGTTTCATGGGTCGCGGATCATACAGCATCATACGCCGTACAGAAAACTCGATTGCGCCGAAGAAATTTATGCGCATTTGTTACCCTTTTTTTTTATCATGAAACGTGTAAATAATTTGGTGCCATTCAGAATAGGTTATGGTTGTGGAGATGCCGGAACGGTTATTCTTCATCTTTTTCATGGTTATTGCCTGTCATTTTTGAGCATATTTTATTTATTTCAAGGTGCACGTCAATATTAAATTCAGTTAGAGTTCTTGCACAAGTACTGCTCTACCTAGTTCAGACCTTGTTTCTGTGTTTTTCATATAAAAACCTGTTGTGTTTATGTTTTTGTTATGTTTTGGTGATTTAGCATATACCTTACGTTATTCTGGAAACATTTTTTATTTGGGTTGTTAATTTTATAATTTATTTCGATTGTCTTTGCTTTGTTCTTATTGTTTAAAACTTGATATTGCTCTTATTAATTCTGTAGTTTTGGTTTAAAGTTTGATATTGCTGTTATTAATTCTGTAGTTTTGGTTTCTGAGTTACTGTAGGTTTTTTTTTTATCACTTCCAACAATTTCATTTGTTGCTTCACCTTGGCCTCTGATGCGCGTGTTAACACTACCAGTCGGTTTACTAGATTGTGAGGTCTGTTAGTTTCTTTTCATGGGTCTTGCAGTTTACATTACTTAATTTCCGCCAAACAAACACTTGGTACTGTAAAGTAATAGCAAAGGGTTCAAGGAACATTTTCTCATAAAGTAATAGCAAAGGAGTCCAAGGAACATTTTATCACCAAATAATAACAAAGGGTCCAAGGAACATTTTCTTATAATGTAATAGCAAAGCGATTCAAGGAACATTTTCTCACAAAGTAATAGCAAAGGGGTCCAAGGAACATTTCCTCACAAAGTAATAGCAAAGGGGTCCAAGGAACATTTTCTCACAAAGTAATAGCAAAGGGGTCCAAGGATCATTTTCTCATAAAGTAATAGCAAAGGGGTCCAAGGAACATTTTCTCACAAAGTAATAGCATAAGGGGCCCAAGGAACATTTTCTCACAAAGTAATAGCATAAGGGGCCCAAGGAACATTTTCTCACAAAGTAATAGCATAAGGGGCCCAAGGAACATTTTCTCATGCTGACTTACCTTTAATTTTATGTTTTATGTCAAGGAACATTTATCAAAGTAGTAGATATTTATATGTTTTAGTTTGTTAAAAAATGATATTTATATTTTTTTCGTCATTATTTTCTTTTTATTAATATGGTCTTTCTGTGCCTTTTATATGTCTATATGTTAAGTCAGACATTATTTAGAATTTCAAAGCAAAATGACCGTAGACATTTGGCCAGTAGGAAAAAAAAAGCTGCTTTCGTAGTATGATTAAAAGATGTTCTAAGTGAAGACCTTTATCCCACCAGTGCAACGAAAGTTTCCCGATGAAAAGACTTCCTGTAATTGTGTACCAATTACGGTTACACTCATGATATAAAAGGTTTCGCAGTAGCCGAAAACCAGCACCCCCAGATATTTACTGCTTTACAATTGCGGTGGCTTTAAGGTTCGTCCATATATTTTTGCTTTTGCGAGGTTTCTTTCAATGTGGCCTGCGGCGGGCCAATAAATAGCGGCGATAACAGCACTTGGGAGGATTTCTTCTACTGATAAAACTAGTGTCTCTCGTTCTGACACCATTCCGTAGCAGCTGTATTTAGGTTTCCAATCCTTGGATTGCAGGATTACTGCTGGTAGTGCTCTCAGGGTTCGGGGCGGCATTTGTTGCGTTTCTTTTTCCAAGTTTAGTTCTTTCAGCCTTTTTGGGCCGTTCTTTTATGCCACTCTGTTTTATTATACGTTGCGATTTTGTCACTTTTTTTTATTTGTTTGTTTCTTTAGGTCTGAAGTGTGAATTAGGGTTTTTTCTCTTAAGGCTAAATTTAATAATTAGGGTTACATTGATCGAAGGTATTAATTTTATTTTAAGTTTTCCCGTGAGTAAACAACACTTAATAGTTTTTTCAGTTAGTCTCTCTATCTATCTATCTATCTATATTATCTATCTATCTATCTATCTATCTATCTATCTATATATATATATATATATATATATATATATATATATATATATATATATATATATATATATATATATATACACATATGAATTATCGTTTGATCAGCGAAGTTGAGCAATGTTTGATCCAGTTATTATTTCAATTAGACAGATGCCCCGGGCATATAAGCCCATTAACATCCAGGGTACAGGGTGTGGGGGAAATAACCTCATTCCATAAATACTTACCGAAAACTAGGAAGGTAACGCCTCCTTGCGTAACCCCTTAGAGAAAGCTTTTGATATAAAAAAGAATTATAAATTTATATATCTTATTGTAACTGGCAGTTTGATGAAGTTTCATCCCTTTTAAGAGGTGGTAGCTATTGGCTCTCAGTTTTAAGGAATACGCCACTGCCTACCTCGAGCGTGCTATCATAAAAAGTTCTCTCCCATGCCAGCGTACACTCCATCGAAAGTTCCCTTTTCACGTGATATATATGAATAACGTGACGTGGTCGGTGTTGCCTGGTGAATTTAGCTCCAAACCTCTTGGATGTGAGTGCAAGCAACTTGAGGGCTGAAAGGTATCCGTTCATTTAATTGCCAGCCACTTTCACATTAATATGTGTCGCATGTAATAATGATTAATGATTAATATATATATATATATATATATATATATATATATATATATATATATACATATACATATACACTTGTGTATATATGTATATGTATGTATGAATGTATGTATGTATGCATGCATGTATGTATGTATGTATGTATGTATCGACTGTATATGTATGTGTAGGTATGTATGTGCATATATATATATATATATATATATATATATATATATATATATATATATATATATATATATATATAGTTATACGAACAAGTGGAACTTCGAGTTGTTAATAATTGAAAACTTGAAAACAGACCTCTTCTTTATTGCCTTTGAACTAGTCATTTGGTTTGTAGATTGAATTTAGTGGATTTATGGCAAGTTAAATTGAAAATCGGAAACGTTCAAAGACATACACAAGATATTTATTGTTTTTCAAAATACTTAATGAAAATACTTAGTTGGAGGCTGTGGAACGATTTCAATTGTTGTAATTAGTGGACCTCGCAGTGGTGTCTGTGAAAGAATGCAGTCAAGTTTTTATTATTTATATAACATTGTTATTGCGATTAGAGCTGGTCCTGTTATCATTGCTGTTGCCATCGCGTTATCCATGTTTTTGTTGGTATTGCAAGATATGACGCTGTCGCACTTGTAACAGTGTAATTTTGCCGCGGACGGCGCGCGACGTTGTCTAGCCTTGCAGTTGGGTCACTTCCATAAATCATGTGGCCAGTGATGACCGTATCGAGCAGCAGCTGCAATCGTAGCTTGCCATAAATCTAGTGGCAAAGGCAATTGCATCCTCAGTACCAGCGGGAATGGGTTTTATTCCTGATTTGTATGCTTCAAGTCCTCCTCCTCCTCCTCCTCCTCCCTCTTCGGGGAGACGGCGCTCTTTCTCGTGTGTGTGTGTGTGTGTGTGTACGTATTTTGTACGTGTTTTGCAAGAGACCGTTTGCGTAGATCGGCTCTGTCAGATGGCCAGTCCGAATTGCCTGGCATTCTGTCGTTTCGCCATCGTTTGATTTAGTGCTAAAGAAAGTTTTGCTCCTCACCCACCCCCTCCCCCCTATCTTGTCCTCTCCTCCCCCTCCTCCTACTGGGAATGGTTTTCCTGATCGCTCATCTATAAGCTTTCTTTCAGAGTAGGGCGGTTTGTGGGTAAACATATTGCTTATTTTATTTCATTTTTAAAAAGAACGAGATGTGAAAATTGAAATTTAAAATTTGTTCGTGTGTTTCCTTAACCACGTTTGCACACACAATATATATGTATATATATGTGTGTGTATATACATATATTATACATATATACGTATGTGAATGTATATGATAGCTCTAAAACAATATCAACAGAAATATGAAGACACTAAAGTTATACATTTGGTACATTGCCTTGTTGCTAGATAGAAGTTCGTGGAGTGAACGTGAATGGATAGTTTTGTGGAAGTGTGGGAAAGGCAAAGTGGCAAGGAGATTTGCTAAGCTAAATGCCAGCACGGAGTAGATTGAAGAGCAAGTTGATGGCTGTAATGGAGATGAGTGACTGGAGGTATATCAGATTATTATTTGGTTGAAGTGAAAGTTAGCGTAGTAGATGTTGATAAATGAAAAGGAACAGAGGAAAAAATGGATGTAAATGGTAAGGAAGTGCCTTTTGTATCCAGAAATCGTGAGGAGACTTAGATAGAGGTGATTGTTTGACATGCTGATGTGAGCCATTTTTTGGGTAGTATGAAGTGGTAATATTGTGGGAGTTTTGTACACAAGTTCATCCATGATTCAGCTGTTTAAGAGGGGATGTGGTGGTGACCACTGTTTTTTTTTTCTGAGGAGCCACCTCCTTTTATTGTAGAAGTATTGGAAACAAATTCCAATATATCGATTTTTTTATTACTTTGCATCTTTATTTTTATGGTTCCCAACCGTACTTTTGTAAGTTTTCATGTAATGGTTTTTGAGTTTTATAAGGACAGATGTTTAGCACTTCTCGACGGATGAAGCTGCGTGTCCTATTCCCTGTTCTTGATTGCAATTAACTCCGGTACCCATTCACACTTTGGTCGACTGCTCAGTGGCAGCGGCCTGGGATCAACCGTGGTCCTTCTAAATGCGAGCCCAGTGCGTGGATTTGTTTATTAGCGTACACATATGGACACATTATTGCAATATACATGCGCAGCGGGAAATGTTATGGTGATTCGAAATAACGTAATTGAAAAGTTGCATCTCTTTAATAATCTGAAGTGCGTCAATTGTTACGTTTAATGTTATTAGATCCCAGAATTCAGGGTGAATTCAACTGCTGTCAGCGTTAGTTTTTCATAATAAAAATTCGAAGCCTGAGTTTATTGTGCAGTGAAAATTGTTTTCGATTTTCATTATCAATGGTAACTTTCCCTACATTATCAGCAGTCAAAGGTAAAAGATCGCATTTCAGAATTTAATTTTATCAAAGACTTCACGCGTGTCTGATTCCTTTTGGGGCGTCATAAAACGGAGATTGAATACCAGTTCTGACGCGGAGGCGGGGTAGCTCCGAATTGCTCCCAGAGTCCCCGAGCTTTGTTTGCCCCTTTTTGGAAACGAATACCCTTGTACAACACGTGTCTACGACTTGTCAGAATTAGAGGTGTACTCACTCACTCACATGCCCGTCACGCATCTGCATGTTGTTGGAATTGGCGCGCGTGTGTCACTGGGCGCTTGTTAGTGTTGAGTTTAGCTGCTGTTAGGAACTAGTATTGTTGCATTGCTGATGCACGTTTGATGGGCGGTGTTTCAGTTGGCACTGTTTCCTCTTGATTTGGGATGAAGATAATAGTGACAGAGTTGTATCTTCAGTTTCAGGTAATCTGAAATGTTTGAGTGTAAACTTTTATTAATGTCTGCTGATGCTGTGAATTCGAGTGTGTCATTGAAACATTCATCGGAATATTTTAATCTCTGTCATTGTACGGTGCGATTTTTCCAAGTACCTGATATATGTTTAAAAATGGTATCATTCCTGGTATATGTTTAAAAATGGTATCATTCCTGATATATGTTTAAAAGTGGTATCATGAAATTTTTGGTCATTGTAATGGTAAATCATGGCTTGGCTTCATGGTTTGCTATCCTATGGTTTGCTGAGCTAATGAATTTTATGAGGTACTAGGAGACTTTTTCAACATTAGACATTGCTGGTCCGCTGGCATAGTGGTTAGTGTCGTGGCATGCCACTCAGATGTCGCGGGTTCGCATCTCCCCCTGGAAATGAAAAATCACTGGCTCTGTCCCATGATCAGTTACTACTGCAGTGTGGGGTCTGTGGTGGGAGGTTGAAACCAACATTCTTTGGAAGCTTGACTTTCAAGTCAATGGTCCCTTTGGTGTGCTTGTTCCACGTGAATAGGTTTCATCTACCGAAATAATAATAAGTAATAACAATGCATTCATAGGATCCTCTCTGTGTTAATCAAAAAGGAAATTCCCTTCTTCTTCTTCTTCTTCTTCTTCTTCTTCTTCCTTCTTCTTCTTCTTCGAATAAAAGTGGGGTTCGACTTCTTCTTCTTTTCTTTCATTTTTTTTCTTTCTTCGCTTCTTCGGATCTGACCAGCCCTCCTCTTGTTTGGCTTTTCTTTCTGTCGTCCCAAAGAGGACCGGATCTGGACCTGTCGCCCTCCTCTTGTTTGGCTTTTCTTTCTGTCGCTCCCAAAGAGGACTGACGGATCTGGACCTGTCGCCCTCCTCTTGTTTGGCTTTTCTTTCTGTCGCTCCCAAAGAGGACTGACGGATCTGGACCTGTCGCCCTCTTCTTGTTTGGCTTTTCTTTCTGTCGCTCCCAAAGAGGACTGACGGATCTGGACCTGTCGCCCTCCTCTTGTTTGGCTTTTCTTTCTGTCGCTCCCAAAGAGGACTGACGGATCTGGACCTGTCGCCCTCCTCTTGTTTGGCTTTTCTTTCTGTCGCTCCCAAAGAGGACTGACGGATCTGGACCTGTCGCCCTCCTCTTGTTTGGCTTTTCTTTCTGTCGCTCCCAAAGAGGACTGACGGATCTGGACCTGTCGCCCTCCTCTTGTTTGGCTTTTTTTCTGTCGCTCCCAAAGAGGACTGACGGATCTGGACCTGTCGCCCTCCTCTTGTTTGGCTTTTCTTTCTGTCGCTCCCAAAGAGGACTGACGGATCTGGACCTGTCGCCCTCCTCTTGTTTGGCTTTTCTTTCTGTCGCTCCCAAAGAGGACTGACGGATCTGGACCTGTCGCCCTCTTCTTGTTTGGCTTTTCTTTCTGTCGCTCCCAAAGAGGACTGACGGATCTGGACCTGTCGCCCTCCTCTTGTTTGGCTTTTCTTTCTGTCGCTCCCAAAGAGGACTGACGGATCTGGACCTGTCGCCCTCCTCTTGTTTGGCTTTTCTTTCTGTCGCTCTCAAAGAGGACTGACGGATCTGGACCTGTCGCCCTCCTCTTGTTTGGCTTTTCTTTCTGTCGCTCTCAAAGAGGACTGACGGATCTGTCCTGCTTTATGAACTTGACCGTTGGGTTGTTGGCCTGATTATTCAGTTCAAGTGACGTCGGTGGTGACAGCCAGATGGCTTTTCGAATGTCGGCCAGTTCGTTCGTATTGGCTCAGAATGTCAACTTTAAGGTCATTTGACTTGGAAACCTGTTTAGGCTGCGTTTTCCAGAAGGTCCGCCACATATTCAAGCTGTTTCATCATGTTGATTGTACGGCATAATAAGGTACTCACTTAGCTGTCCGGAATGCTGTGGTCACTATAAAACCGTAGATGTTAAAGGGATGCTAAGGAATTAATTTTTTTTTTTTATGGAGTATTACCGTAGTTTCTCATGACGCGATCTTCTTCTTCTTCTTCTTCTTCAGTTATACCAGAAGAGGGACTGTTTGTCCTCTCGATTATGCGTCTGGGTCGAAGTTCTTAAAAGTCTGTCTGGTCCCTTTCTTGTTTGTTCGTCTTTCTTTGTGTCATTGTTGTGGGAAAATCGTAAGCAAGAGTGTCAGTCATTTTTGACGTTTTCTCTCCACATCTGTTTCTAGTCGGGAGAATATATATATATATATATATATATATATATATATATATATATATATATATATATATTATATATTTATATATATATATATATTATATGTATATATTATATATATGTATATATATTATGTATATATATATGAATATGTATTTGTATATATATATGTATATGTGTTTATGTATTATGAGGTTATGAACGGACGAAACTGTCTTCATGTAGCATTAACCCTCTCTCCCAAAATATCCACCCGTCTCTGTGTTGAACAGTCTCGTTGTTTTCTCCACCAACCACAGTCTTATTTTGTATTAATTAGAACAGTGTCTCTCGCCCCTTTATCCTGCCAAATACTACCTGACATATCAAGCCTTCGACCCTCATCCCCATTGACCTGTCAATGAACACGCAATTGTTATAATTCAAGAATGTGTCGATATAAAACCGTTTTTGTCCATATTTTTATAAGGTAGCTTAGTTACCTTTCAAAATCCGGTACGAACCCCTGGTTGAGATTCTTTGCTTAGGAACTTTTTGACCTGGAAACTACAAATTCTTTTCTGTCTTTCCTCGTGACTTCTTCAAATTCTTGTAGGGTTTTTTTGTGAGGGTAACATGAGGGCGGGTTAAGGCAAGATGTTGCATTTTCTACATACGTGCATTGTTCACATTTTAGTTTATAGAATTAAATAATGTAGTGATGAGTTGTATAAGATAGAATGAAGCACTTTTTAGTCTCCTTCAAGTCCAGTGTTTCATGGCCAGTTGTTTATGCATGAATTTAGAATATTGCTCTCTCTCTCTCTCTCTCTCTCTCTCTCTCTCTCTCTCTCTCTCTCTCTCTCACACACACACACACACACACACACACACACACACACACACACAGGCGCTTGCGTGCATTCAGCGTAATGAAATACTGTGAAAAATTTGACGCAATTAGGAGAAAGTAAAATACCTGTAAAAGATATCCCAACTGCGAAATCCAATTATGCATAGTTACGATAATTAGCGATTATCCAGCCCGGTCTCTGACCCAGATAAGGGAAATCAAAAGAGAATATTTTTCTGGGCACAGGAATTGCAGCGTTGCGTGAGCTGCGTGAAAACAGAATGCTTTGTGCTGCCAGTGCGTAACCGTTCTCTCTTTGCAAGTAGGTCCTGTACGCCTAAGATGTATCTGTTGTGTAGAGCAAAATGTAGTGAATGATAGCGGGGTTTTATTATTTCGGAAATGAATAGTTTGCAATGTTTATGGAAATAATCCCAGGCCTGGATTAAAGGTGAGGGTTGAGAAGACGTTAACGCTACTGATATTCGTGTTTGGGTAATATTATATATAATATAATATAATATAATATAATATATATATATATATATATATATATATATATATATATATATATATATATATATATATATATATAGATATAGATATACATGTGTATGTATATGTGAATATATATATATAAATACACATACATGTGTGTGTGTGTTTGTGAGTGAGTGTCTGAATGTATCCATATTATTTTTCAAAGGAAAATATATAGAGGTCATTTTAGAAACACATAATGAACTTGCCAATTTTTACAAGTGTTTTGTGATCCACACTTGGGCCTTATATGTTTCTGTTGGAAATATCGTTTCCAACAGAAAGTTCCTTATTTCTGCTGTTTTCAGAAGAATTGCAAGTTTTATATTTTAGCATTCTCAGTTAATGTTAAAAGACCGGGGAAATTTCTTTACCCCGTTGACTAAACTTCACTTCTTAATGTGTGAGGTTTTAGAGATATCTATTCACCTGTTGTGATGCGATCACAATATATCTGTGTTTTATTTTGGATGAGCAGTTTAGTTACATTGACGGCACTTTGGAACTTTCTTTTCCTTTTTATGTCAATTTCGAAGACGCCTTCCGAAATGAATGTTCAACCCACAGAATAAACATAACATCAACATTAAAAATATTAACTGCAATAATCGCCATATTCATATTAAAAATAATGTAGATATCCTAGCCTTTTGTAATATTTTTTGGTTATTTATTTTTTATTTAGGTACAACTAGGAAAAACAAGAAAATGTAATTTTAATTTTTAATTAATTTTTAAAAATTCTTATTAACGTTTACACTTCGATAAATATGGTCCCCAGTTTTTAAAGCTACCAAACTATGTAATTGAAAGGTATAAGGTGACTTACTTTGAACAGTTATGTATAATCAGCAGTAAACACTCGAGTTCTAATCATAAAATTTGATGGTGTCTGAAAATTAGGGTTTTTTGACATTATTGCAGCTGACCTCTGCAAAAATAATATAGTCAGACCCTCTTGCGTTTGACCTCTGCAAAAAAGAATACAATCAGACCCTCTTGCATTTGACCTCTGCAAAATAATGCAATCAAACCCTCTTGCATTTGACCTCTGCAAAAAGAAAACAATCAGACCCTCTTACATTTGACCTCTGCAAAATGAATACAATCAGACCCTAATGCATTTGACCTCTTCAAAATGAATACAATCGGACCCTCTTTTAAACAGTATAGAGATAATGCATTTGTTTTTTCTCTTATGTTTCATTTCCTGATTTATTCCTATGTTGATTATCCATCTATAAATTTTGTGCTAGGACGTCGTTTTATAAAGCCTCTCTCTCTCTCTCTCTCTCTCTCTCTCTCTCTCTCTCTCTCTCTCTCTCTCTCTCTCTCTCTCTCTCTCCTTATTTTGCGATTGAAGTTGGAAAACATTCTTATCAGCATTCGCTTTAAAAGTATTTTGGGGACCGATAAGGAGCAACAGTCAACCTTGCGTGTTGGATTTACCAACATCGCTGAAAGGCCCGTCAAATTCTTTCTGACTCCAGGTAAACTTACTCTTGCCCTTCAGAGATAAGGATATAAAGCGTTTCTCTTTGGTCGCCGTCGCAGCGGATGCAGCACTTTCGGTAATTGAGTGTACATTTTATTTAGAAATGTTGCTATTAAAAGTTTTTGCGTTACTGTGGTATTGCCGTTAAATAGGTTTAAGTATTATCCGGGAACGAAGTAGATGCAAAGTTAACATTGATGGAGTCATGTCAAGTGGATTTGTAGTAAATGGTGGGATACTGCAGGGCAGTGTTGTGTCACCTTTGCTGTTTGCCCTTCGCATGGATTTTATAGTGAAAGAAAAAAGTGGTTGCAAATGGGGAGGAATGATAGAGACTTGAAAAACATAGAAATTGCATTTGATGCTGTTTTTATTGGCAAAACACCACAAGATTCACAAAGCTTGCTTAATAGAATGAGTCATATATAGAGAGAGATAGGAATAATGAAACCATTGGGACAGAAGTAATGAGGACAGAATAAGTACAGAAGGAGGAAGTAAAATGGGTGGAGAAAGGATTAATGAAGTTGAATCTTTCAAAAATTTAGGAACAGTGATATACAGTTCACGTTCTCTTGAGTTGGAATTTAGGGGAAGACTAAAATAAGGCAAATCAGACCTTGGGCAGGGTGAATAAGATTTGGAACCCAAATCGACTAAAATTGTATGCCAAAGTGAGATTATACATTTGCCTGGTAAGATCTGTTCTGCTATACGGTCGTGAAACATGTTATGGTAATGAAATTATACCAGAATTATTTTGTCAATTTGAGAATAAAGCAGTTAGTAGAACATTAGAAGTAAGATGGCAGGATAGAGTTAGAAATGATACCATAAGGGAAATTACGGGGATCCCATATGCAGGTTAGATAATGAAAAGGAAATGGGGATCACTTTGCCATGTCCTTTGCGTCCCCGTGTGGGATAGTGCCATTTGGGCTGCTGGGGCGCCAGAAGAGTTTGAAGACCCAGACCTACTTAGATGAGAATAATGAGACAGGAGGCTGGAGATGAGTGAAGATTTGTGCAAGATAAAGCACAGGAAAGACACTGGTAGCGGAATCTCACAAAGGCCCCTAGCGGGGGGAGATGATGATGATAATGATGAATGATGATGATGATGATAATGATAAATGCGAGGAATTTGATTCATATTAAGCAACAGGAATACGTTATAATTTTTGTCGTTTGATGCTCTGATTTGTCAGGGTAGAAAATAGTGTAGACAGTCGTCCATCAAAAGTAAAATCGGTGGTGAGACTGTTCTTCCCTCTTATTTGTATCACTGTCTTCCCCTGCAATTTGGCTTCTCCTTTGGTATGAATAGCTCTTTAAAACATCGACGAAAATTAAGAAGTAGCTTCTAAATACATGGAATTCTGGTCATATTTAAAATGCTGATATGTAAGTTCCAGTTCTCGTTGTTTTTTATTCAGATTGTAATGCCAACTGAAAACATATTTTTGTGTATTTTCAGGATTTTTTATTTGGATTATGTGAGACAGCGAGTCAAGTCATTTTGTTTGTTTAGCTGCGTAATGTTGATGCAGGGGCGATGAGGGATTACATACTGAGAACGGGAGGAGGTACGATTGTGTCAGTATTCGATCTTTCTTGTTCATCTTTGGCGTTTAATATTTGGTCTCATTACTCGCTATAAAAAAAATTATATTTAGAATGGATATCCAAGTTTAATATTTGGTCTCATTACATCTTATATCTAAAATGTATATTTAGAATGTATATCCAAGTTTAATATTTGGTCTCATTACTCGGTATAAAAAATGTTTATTTAGAATGTATATCCAAGTTTAATATTTGGTCTCATTACTCGGTATAAAAAATGTATATTTAGAATGTATATCCAAGTTTAATATTTGGTCTCATTACTCGGTATAAAACATTTATATTTAGAGCGGATATCCAAGTTTAATATTTGGTCTCATTACTCGGTATAAAAAAATTATATTTAGAATGTATATCGAAATTTAATATTTGGTCTCATTACCTGGCATAAAAAAATTATATTTAAGAATGTATATCCATCAACTTGGGCACAACCTCATAAAATTCTGATTTGGCCGTTGAGGGCTCCTGATTATTTCAATCTTAAACTTGCACTTGTACTTAACTTCTACCAAAGTTCCACAGTGAGAAGAATAGGCAGGCGTATGAGGGTTGTTTCTGTGGAGCTGGGGTCTCTTTTGTTTCAGGGACGGGTACTTAAAGGGCAGAGGACGTGTTGAATACATTTTTGTTTGCCTTTATTATACTTCTAGAGAGAGAGAGAGAGAGAGAGAGAGAGAGAGTGTTTGGTTAGTGGCCTTAAGATATAATTCAAAGGGTGAAGGTCAGGCTTTCCCTCAAAATAGTCAATTTTCTGTTGGTGTGAATGATATATATTTGTGAATTTTGTTTTAACTTTAGAGAACTAGACGTGCATTATAGCCACGCAATCAGGAGAAACAAGCTTTGGTTGTAATATTTTAAGAAACTGTTGAATTTTAAAGATTCACATCGGTTGCTCTAAGTATTTCCACTCGAGTTCCGTGATGTAAAGTTTAAAGTAGGGGATGAAATTGCTGGAATTTTTATTGTTCATTATTTCCACAAAACATTATATTTTGATTGGCCCTTTTTCCTGTAATTTTAATTTTTTCTTTTGTTTTCTGCATGGGCAACCTCGTTGTGGTGGCTAACGCGTCTTTGCCTACAATGAGACATTCATCTCAATTTGCAGTTTATGACATGAATATTATTGGATGTACGGGAGAGGGAAGGAAGACTCTCCTTATTTTTCTGTTTTATTAAAATTTAATCAAGTATTTTCCCCTATTCGACTTGGCTTTTACCTTTTATTTTATATTCCCTTCCTCACTGTTTTAATTAATATGCATCGCTATCTCATTTTACATGTACTGCTTTGGTCACTGCTTCTAACTTGCATACGCTTTTGGAGGTCCCTCAGGGCAGAGTCTCTCTTGTCCTGTTGTGTGTATTCATTGAATGTTTGTATCCTGCTACATCCAGGTTTTGGACTTCTCCAGTATAAGTCTTAAGAGAACAAAATTATTTAGTGGTGATTATTATTTCCTTTGTATCATTTACGTACCAGATTGTTAGATTGAAATAAGTCGGTTACACTCCAAATTAATAATTGTTTGTTTGGTATTCATGAGGGTCAAAGATGTATTGTGAAAATGTTTACTTATCAGAATTATGTATACGTTCATTTTGCGTATGTGTGTGGTGTGTACTTGACATTAATGTATATTTACACTCTCTCTCTATATTTGAAAAAGTTCGAGCGTGTGTATCGCCATGGACTCCTCCCAAATGGCAGTACCTAGCCAGTTTCAAAATGGCCCACGTATGCAAATTTTTACGAGGACTTTAGTGCGACGCTGTACCGTTTGTAAGGTCGTTGCCGTCCAAGTCACACTTTCAATTGAACAGTTTTCTGACTCGGAACACTGTCCGTGAAATCAGTAGGGCCATGGCCGTAGGCTGCGTTGTGTAGCGTCACAATAAGCTTGGAGATGGACCCCGAAAACCACATGCAGTAAAGCTCGATTTTTGTGTTCATGTCTCTTGGCGTTTTTGTAAATTGGAACTGTGACATTTACAGTATTCTTGGTAGAGGCAGGTTCCTACAATCTTTGGGGTTTTGCAATTGGTGAAGGGCTGAAATGTCGAGTTTAAAAGAATAACATCAGAACTCGATCACGACTTTATATGAAATGTCAAGTTTAAAAAAATAACATCAGACTCGATCACGACTTTATATGAAATGTTGAGTTTAAAAAAATAACATCAGAACTCGATCACGACTTAATATGAAATGTCGAGTTTGAAAAAACATCAGAACTCGATCACGACTTAATATGAAATGTCGAGTTTAAAAAGTAACATCAGAACTCGATCACGACTTAATATGAAATGTCGAGTTTAAAAAAATAACATCAGAACTCGATCACAACTTGATAATTTGTGAGGCCTGTTTGAGGAGGCACTGTTAATTGCCCAAGGTGTGAACAGGGCCAGTTTAGGTAGCACTTCGTTTCTGTTTGCAAGATGAAGCAGAAGAGGGAATGGAGGCCTTAACTCCGTAGCTTAATTCACAGTGGTTGCAGAACTTGCAGCCCTCAGGATCCCCACCTACTCATCCCCAAAAAAAAAAAAAAAAAAAAACGAGAATGATGACCGATGTTAAAATCTTTTGTTAAGATGGTGGCACGCTGCAAGCATGAAGAACTCAGTTACAGTTGTCCAACTGGATATTTGAGGGAACTACACCTTGAGGTAGACATGGCATCCTTACAAACACGATTGTGTGTGAAAGAAGGAATAATTGGAGTAAAGAGAAAAGGTTGAATAATTAAGAAAATGGGATAATGAAAAGAGGGGGGGAAATGGGAGAAATATTGTTAATTTCCAAGAGAGAGAGAGAGAGAGAGAGAGAGAGAGAGAGAGAGAGAGAGAGAGAGCATTTTATTTATTGACGCGAATTAATGAGGAAATGATGGATGACCGTTTGTTATATTGCTTGTTGGGGCCCTGTTAACACGATCAAATATCCCGTTCAAAAAATGATTGAAGGGAAATAAAACTGCTTTAACTTAATCCCGTGGCCTTATTTAAAATGCTGGCGTCAGCTACATGTCATTTCGACAGTTATGTTGTAAAGTAAGCTATTCATCCTGAACGTGTCCCAGTAATAATTTATATCAGACTCTGATCTGCTAAAAATGTTGTATGAAGCCATTCCTCTTTTGACATGGAATGCAGGTTTCACGAGGTATCCAGTTGTCTTTATTTGGCCGATTATGCCTTTCAGTAAGAGCGTTTCTTGGCAGCTTTTAGTTACTTTTCAGGAATGGTAACTCAGGGTATTCGACTAGTACACACAAACACACGTACGCACATATGTATGTGTGTATATAAATAATATATGTTTGTGTGTGTTTATATATATATGTATATGTGTATATGTATGTGCATGTATATATGTAATATATGTATGTATGTGTGCGTACATAAAATATATATATATATATATATATATATATATATATATATATATATATATTATATATATACACATATACTACTGGCCAAGATGACTAGAACGTTGATAAACAAATATATATATATATATATATATATATATATATATATATATATATATATATATATATATATATATATATATATAGAGAGAGAGAGAGAGAGAGAGAGAGAGAGAGAGAGAGAGAGAGAGAGAGAGAGAGAGAGAGAGAGAGAGAGAGAGAATGTGCGCACGCTTATAAAAAAAAGGTGTAAAATGCCACCTAAGTGAAAACAGATATGTATATTGAAATATAAAGTGACATCTGGGGAGGGTGGAGCAGACGTCAGTAATAGGTACATTATGTAAAGAAAAGATAGTGAGAGAGAGAGAGAGAGAGAGAGAGAGAGAGAGAGAGAGAGAGGACAACGATAAAACCTTGGAAACGAGGTCCCCATAGTAGTATATACTCGAAGGGCAAAAGGATGCGCACGAGCTGCATGTATTGGACGCGACAAAGACGCAAAATGGAAAAAGAAATATTAAATCAATGCGCCAATGGGGCGAAAAGGCATTGATATGGTAATAGGGTGGCAGAAAAGACTTGAAAAATATATAGGATGCCGGGTGGACGGAGGATAGGAACAGAGAGATAAGGTCAAAGAGATTAGGGCATTGGAGAGAGAGAGAGAGAGAGAGAGAGAGAGAGAGAGAGAGAGAGAGAGAGAGAGAGAGAACGTTAGGCTCTGATAGACAATAGGGGAGAAAGAATGTTAAAGAGTTAAGCATGGGAGGAGGGGAAAGGGATTCTAGGAATAAAGGATTAGGTGGAATTAAACTATAGAATAATTGAAGGTACTTAGACTCGAGGAAAGGTGAAAGGGGGAAGTTTGAAATGTATATGCCATTCCGTACTTGGGTCATGGCAGGGATAAAGAAAGTGGAAGGAGGATTTAGTTGGGGGAGTTTCATAGGCGATTAAGGAAGAGAGAGAGAGAGAGAGAGAGAGAGAGAGAGAGAGATGATGTGTTGAAACTAAATTCGAAGATAAGGATAGAACAAAAGCTCCCATGTAGCAGAATAAATGACCCAGGGGTAGAGAAAGGGTGAGGTTCGGGGGATTTGTATAGAAGATGGGAGGGGGTGGGTGGCAGAGTTTTTCCCCCCCAGGGTCGGGGAGTCTTCTTCCAGGGGAGGCATGGGGAGGGGGTGGGGTGGGGATATGGTTAAGGCATAAATCCCCACGTTGGCTCGCGGGAGTAATTTCTCTCTGTTACGGCACAAGCAGCGTCGTGTGCCTGTGTGTAAATATCTCAAACGTCGCCAAACTTAAGGAGATATTCAGTTCACGGTAAAATATTTGGAGGCCTGAAATGTAAATACTCGTCCCCGGAGGGGTTTTTCTTACGGTGCCCTTACGGACCCTCAGATAATTAGGGGGGAAGCCGCTAAAGAACTTGTAGGGGTTGCGTGAATTTATTGTTTTCGGTTTCGTGTTTATTTTAAGCATTTGCCATCAGTTCAATACTTTGACGTTGAGGATTCACCCTTCACCCTGTATTGTGTTTTGTAGTTGTTTTGATTATTAGGACATTTGGATGATAAGATGAAAGTATTACCTTTCATTTGTTTGAATAAATAAGCGTATGGATAATTCCGATGAGTTGTGGTATATAATTGAGATCGGCTAGACAGAGGATTGCGTCTTCAATTGCTTCAATAATATATACTCTTCTTAATCTCTTTGGATGCTTATCCTTCCTTTCTATCTGGAAAGCAAATATGGCACCCAATCTTCAATGCTGTTCACTCTTCCCATTTCGGAACAGGAGATCTTCCCGGATCCTCCGATACACCGATTCTGTGGCAGCGAAAGAGGAGAGAAATTAGTAGGCTGGTAGAATAACGGGTTCATTCCCTCGCGTATCTCGGCGAAAGGCTTAGCGTCGGATCTTTAGTTGTCAGCAAGAGATACACAGAGTTCCAGCATCAGATAAGCTCCCGAGAAAAGAATGAATTCGGCAGTGGTGTGTCCCTCCTACCCCTCCCAACAACTTGGAGTCCCCGTCTGAATCCCTACCCCCTACCCTTACCCCTTCCTCATGTTTCTCCTCCCCTCCCCCCCCCTTTTTTTTTTCCTTCCCTTTCTCCTTGCTACCCGTTTACTTATCTTATCAAGGCACTTTCTACAAACTCCAGAGGCCACTGCTGCCAAAAACAACTTCTGCAATATTTCTCTCGAGAAAGACTTTTTAAAAAGTTCCCCTCGGCGTTTCCAAATCCTTATCTTGTCGAGACCACTATCCCCACACGATGCTCGAAGAATCCTATTGCGAGTTAACATTTTAGAAGGTATTTTATGTAAAGGACCTCTGACGCTACACCGAACTTCGCCTCGGTGCTGCACATTAGAAGGATTCTCGTAGGATTCTTCCAGCCTCTGTTGTTTTGCGTGGTCTTATCTTCTCTTCTCTTCCTGCTGTGTTAAAACACACCGTAGGTTTACAACTGGGGTGTATTCTGATATATGTAATGCTGTTAGCATCATGTTGTGTTTATCATTATTAAACTTTTTTTTTTTGTAGCTGAAGATCTTTCAAATTCAGAAAACACTGGGCAGTGTGGATCCCTTAATTTATTTTGATTTGCTGCAGTTTAGCAGTGATATTTCTGTTTTGTTGTGTGTTAGCAGAATTTTCGTAGATAAATATAGATAATTTCTTTTCCTAAATGTAACTGGGTTCGTTTGTTCTAGCCTTAACTATAGTGCAATATTCCTTGACTTTGCAACGAGAGAATGTAAGTTATGTGGTTGTGTTTGAGTACTGTGATGGGTGAGTTAAAAATCTCAAACACTAATGTTTAGATGTAATTCATCAAAATACAGTAGATAACATGTTTAAAACTTATATAAGATAATAAAATGCTTAAAAACCCACATGTTTGTTGAGACTTCGGTGTAACATTGTGTTTCAACTGCATTCACCAGATTAGGTGATTTATTTGAATTCTCCAAAGTGAAGCAACTTGAGCATCCTCACATACCCATTCACCTTCTGAAAATAAGACGAAAGGATCATTGCATGCAATTGCATGAAAGCTCTCATTCCATCATGTTTAGAAGAATGTTGTAGAAGTGTTGGATGCCCTCGATGCTAGAGTTCTTCCACACAGTTCAGTTAGTAATTTGGTTTTGGGACTTCGTGTAACTGTAGGTTTCGAATTTGTGTATTTTAACTGAATAGACCAGTTAAGAATATTAACATTCTTAATGCTTCTTAATGCTTCATTATTTCATATTGCGCATGTGAAATGGCTTCCTGTCATGGTTTCAGTTATTTCACTGCAAGGACTCGTTTTCCCTTGCTAAAAGAAATACATCATTGGAAAAGGTGAGGTAAAACTGCAGCAGCCTAAATTAATATAGCAAAGAACTGGATATACAACATCTTACAATAATTCTTGTAGTTTTGTGCATGTGTATGTATTTATATTTTTGTGGGAGTTACTTTTGTGTATTTGTATGCATTTATATTTTTGTGGGAGGTAGTTTTGTGCATGTGTATGCATTTATATTTCTTTGGGAGGCAATTTTGTGCATGTGTATGCATTTATGTTTTTGTGGGGGTTAGTTCTGTGCATGTGTATGCATTTATATTTTTGT
>NC_089754.1:51414770-51424770 GCF_040412425.1 Macrobrachium rosenbergii
TTTGGGTATGGTAGATTTCGTTCAGCCGCAGAAGTGACTGTTTTAGATTTCGACTGTGGTATGTTTGTTTTTCGATACATTTTTTTTTTTAATTTTTTTTTATCTAATGTTTCATGATTTTCGTGGATGGGTGGATTGACGGTTTTTATTTTAAAAAATAAGGTCATTTGCAGACCTCTTTTTCTAGATGCTACTTAGATAAAAAAAAAAGGCAATGACATCTGCCTCTAGATGCTACTTAGATGAGAAAAGGCTCTACTTCTAGATTTATTATACAACTGAAAGTCAACTCGCTTTTCATGAAACTGTTTTTACACATTCGTTTCACAGGAAGTCGAAACAGCAGTGAAATTCGACCACTATTTTTCTTCACTTTGAATTCAGACGGGATCTCGCGATGGCGCCGGTTGAAATTTAAGAGCGATGGCGGCTTCATTAGGGTTCAGTGACGGTGTAATATGATTTTCGTTATCAAATCTGAAATAAGCTTCATCAAGGGATTATTTAACATTACGGATGTTTCTCTTTGAACGCAAAATTCGAGGGAATCCCACGTCTTTGATCGTACAATGTGTGGAAGGTGTGCAGGAATTCCAGCCACTGGAATTGAGTGGCTGGAATTGACGTTTCCATACTCGGCAGTCGTAAACTGAATTGATACATTACATATGGCCTGATAACACGTCTTTAGGTGAACATTCAGCTATGTCCAGAACGTCTGAACTATAGCAATAAGGTCGAAAATTCGATTGATATATAATCGTAAGATAGAAGGCGGAAGCAAGGGATTATGATCGAGTAATCACGAACTTGCTGTAATTGTGTAGGGCTGAGGGACTTGAGTGCAGAAATATGGATTTTTTTTTATCAGAAATATGAACTTAATACAACAAAGGCATATAAACATAGTGGTAGTAATATCAACACAAGTGAGTACAAGAAGTGTAATTCACTAAAGTAAGAAATACCAGAATAACAGACGAGAAAGTTCTTCAAAGGAAGTTGAAATGGATGTGTGCCCTAGGGATTTTAAAGTAACGAGAGCACATTTCCATATAATGGAAGAAGAAAGGGACACTGGAAACTGGAAAGGTACAAAAACTAAAAATCTTGAACAGTTCTCTCAGTACAGCCTCCTTTTTTCCTTGTGCGCTGCGCAGACGACTCTGTTGTACAAGCTGGAAGATGAACAAGACATCACGTCTGGAGGAGGAGGAGGAGGAGGAGGAGGAGGAGGAGGAGGAGGAGGAGGAGGAGGAGGAGGGCGTGGAGTTGGCGTTAGGACTTCAGACAAAGACACAGGTGTGGAGGGCAGCTCCGTCGTCAGGAAGACATATGGCCTCATCAGCGGAAGAGAATGATGTGGAGGAGCAGCAGGAGGAAGAGGAAGAGAGAGAGAGAGGAGAGAGAGAGAGAGAGAGAGAGAGAGAGAGAGAGAGAGAGAGAGAGAGAGTCAAGAATACAAACAGAACAAGCGAAAATCTGAGAGAAGAACACGCACATGTTTAAAGAGGGCAATACAAGGGTGTTTCCTTACAGAGGAAATGAAGCAGGGTTACTTTTATAATAAGAGTAAGAGAGTAAGAATTACTTAAATAAAGAGTAAGAGTGTAAGAATTACTTAAATAGGAGGAAGAGATTAAGAATTACTTAAATAAAAGTAAGAGAGTAAGAATTACTGAAATAAAGAGTAAGAATTACTTGAATAAGAGTAAGAGAGGAAGAATTACTTAAATAAGAGTAAGAGAGTAAGAGTTACTCAGATAAGAGTAAGAGAGTAAGAATTACTTAAATGAGAGTAAGAGAGTAAGAATTACTTAAATAAAGAGTAAGAGAGTAAGAATTACTTAAATAAAGAGTAAGAGAGTAAGAATTACTTAAATAAGAGTAAGAAAGAATTACCTAAATAAGAGTAAGAGAGTAAGAATTACTTAAATAAGAGTAAAAGTGTAAGAATTACTTAAAGGGTAAAAGTGTAAGAATTACTTAAATAAGAGTAAAAGTGTAAGAATTACTTAAAGAGTAAAGTGTAAGAATTACTTAAATAATGAGTAAGATTGTAAGAATTACTCAAGTAAAGAGTAAGAGTGTAAGAACTTCTTGAATAAAGAGTAAAGTTGTAGGAATCACTTAAATAAAGAGTAAGAGTGTAAGAATTACTTAAAAAAAAGAGTAAAATTGTAAGTCAGAGGTACATGAAAAATCCAAAGTTAAAGAAATCTTCAGCGGTACAGGAAACAAAAGACTTATCAGATTACAGCTGTTGCCATCATCCGAGAGTGGAAGAAACCTGTCCTTCTATTGCCATTTCTGAAGGCCGTAGATTTATTTAAGGAAGTACAAGGGAAGTCACGAAAATTCTGAATATTGAAGCACCTGAGAGTCCTGTTCTGTGCTCCGCATAAGAAAATTAGTACCTATTTGGATAAGTCATAATTTAGAAAATAAAAAAATATATATATATATATATATATATATATATATATATATATATATATATATATATATATATATATATATATATATATATACACACACACACACGAGGGCACGTGTGCGCAAGTGGAAAGACAGAGAGTAAGTTGAAATAACGAGAAAATGTCCGTGAAACAGGGTAATATACGAAAGCATGCTTGGAGAGAGAGAGAGAGAGAGAGAGAGAGAGAGAGAGAGAGAGAGAGAGAGAGAGAGAGAGACGCACCTTCACACGCTCCCAGAAAAAGAGTAGAATAATAATTGTTGTAGAACTAAGAGGGAAAGACAAAACTGAAAGGAGTTTTGAAGACAGTCAGAGGAAATGGACTAGCAAGAAAACGCCGAGTGAACCGTCTACTATCCGCAGTTTCATTTACCTAAAACCAGAGTGAGAGAGAGTGAGAGTTCCAGTTACACCCTAAAACCTAAGAGTTGGAGCGAAGGAGAGATAGGTATAGAAGCTGTTGTGGCTTATATATAATGAAAATAAAAACGGCCGGGTTAGTGTATTTGAAAATATTCTAAAATTTATGGAAACAGTAACTTAATTTTTAGACTAAAGAGCGTTTTTTTATAGCAATGCAGTTTGTAAGGATTATCCGCGTTACGTAACGGGAATGTTTGAACGTCATAAAGCTTTCATGAGAGTTTTTGTTGTAACTGAATGATTGAACGTGAAATTTATTGAGCTGGGTCATGAGTGTCTACAGATAAGCTTCGTATGACAAACTTGTTCATTGTTCTCCCACTGAATTATTCTTTCAGATTATTGTAAAGATGTTGAAAAGACTTTGTGATACCTCCAACAATTTCTTAGATATGCTGTGGAAATAAAAGGCTGTGATACTCCCAACAGTTTCTTAGATGTGCTGTGGAAATAAAAGGCTGTGTACACACACATCGAGAGAGAGAGAGAGAGAAGTGAATAAGTATATTGTAAAGACTTTATGAAACCTCTTAGAATTTCTTAGGTACGTTGTGAAAATAATAGGCTGCGTATACACACGCACACACACACACAATAGTGAATAAATAAATTGTAAAGATTTTGTGAAACCTCCTAGAATCCCTTAAATACGCTGTGAAAATAAAAGGCAGTGTATAACATCGAGAGAGAGAGAGAGAGAGAGAGAGAGAGAGAGAGAGAGAGAGAGAGAGAGAGAGAGAGAGAGAGAGAGAGGTGAATAAATAAATTGTAAAGATTTTGTGAAACCCAGAATTCCTTAAATACGCTGTGAAAATGAAAGGCTGTGTATACACATCGAGTGAGAGAGAGAGAGAGAGAGAGAGAGAGAGAGAGAGAGAGAGAGAGAGAGAGAGAGAGAGAGAGAGAGAGAGGTGAATAATTGGAAAGGTAGATTGACGCAGCGGTAATTAGATAATCGCAATTAGGTAATATGAGAGTTTGTGTGTTTTAGACTAATGAGGCAGATGGGTGCTGGCTGGCCCTTTATAGCGGACTCTCGCTTGCGTGCATCATCATTCTTTTCACCCATCTCTTCGTTTCCCCCTTTTATTTCTGGCCATTTTCTCTCCACGTCCTATTTTAAATTTAGTTTCCGTTCTTTTCTTTGTATTCGGCGATTTCTTTTTATTCGGTGTCTGAATAGCCCTGGAAATTCTCTACAGTTTTCTATTGAGGGTAAACCGTAGTCATTTTCCTTCCCCTCTCTTGCGCGATTCCTTCGGGTTTGGGTTAAAGGAGAAAAAATATATGTATATTGGATGATAATATGAACTTTATTCCAAGACTCCTTAAGTATTGGAACTGATCCTGGCCGTCCGTCCGTCATTTGGTGCGTTCTTGGGTTCTTCTGATAAAAAGAGAGCCCAGGCTTTGTTTGCAGATTTTTTTCTTTGGTTTTGCTGCTAAGTTGATTTTCACATATATGGAAAATATAAGAAAATCGAAATTTATATTACTTTAAGCGAATATAGCTTTATTTTAGATGAAAGTATCTCAGATTGTGTAAAATGGTTTTTTTAAGCTGAGCTAATATGTAATGTTCTGGGTCCAACTTTTTCTACAATTTGGAAAAACGAACATCACTGTTTTCTTTTTATTTTGCATCACGATGTACGGTACATTATCATGAAACTGTTCGCTTAGAACTTTATTTGGTCGCATTGCATTTTCAGACAGAGGCTGTGACGGCGCCTTTATATTATATTTCGTCAAGTTGGTCCTTTTCTCATTGACTTCATTTCAGAATTTTATCATTAGTCATCGGTTGCCGAAAAGGGCTTAGCGTGACTTATGAACTAGCTCTTCTTTGGTTAGTTTTCTCTTATTGCCTTGGCCTTAGGCTCCATTTCTCTCTTGACTCAGAGGGGGGAAAATTTCAATGTATTCCACGAGGGCAAGCTTTTGAGAGAGAGAGAGAGAGAGAAATTTCACTTCCTACTCAGAATTTGACATATGTTAATGCCACTTATATTTTTTTATATCAATGTACAGTTTGTCCACTTATGAATTTTTCGTTAAACGTGCCAAATTATAGACGTATATATAAAATTTATATAAAATATTATATATATATATATATATATATATATATATATTATATATTATATATATATATATATATATATATATATATATATATATATATAATATAGTTTGTTTATTTAGATTCTCACCTTCGTTTATGTTTTTATGTAGAATATTCCCGGATGTTGACTTCAATTTTGTGAAATTTGGCAAGCGAAGGTCAGGGATATATGGATATTTCTTCCTTGAAGTAATATTTTAAGCCAGTTTGATTTATTTATTACACTTTTACTTGGGTGCCGCACTTGCATTTCGTCAGCCAGTCTATAGAGAGAGAGAGAGAGAGAGAGAGAGAGAGAGAGAGAGAGAGAGAGAGAGAGAGAGAGAGAGAGGTTATTCATAGGTGTAAAATATGTTGATTACATTCTCCTCCATAGTTGAAAGGTTACACGTTTCCATCTTCGTAACCATTCTCCAAATCGATAGTTTAATCTCAGTCCAGCATTTTTTTCTCTTAGCGCCAGATTGAGGCAGCCGGAAAAAAGACCCAATCCATTCGTTAGAGTTTATTTATGTATTCCCTCGATCCAGTATATCTTGGCGAAGCGAATGCATTTGGAATGCGCGAGGAATGCAAGACGGACAGCACTGCGGCAGGCGCCCTTTGCTGCTTTCAGTATGCAAGCGGAGGCAATTGCGCTTGCGGAACTGTTTCGGAGGGAATAGAAAGGAGGAGGATGCTCTGGGCTGACTGTAATATGAAATTAATCCGACGCCATTACACACGACTGGCTGCATTGTGACGAGAGCTCACGTCTTCGTTGACAGAGCTCTCTTTTGTGATGGCTGTTCCTGATCGGCTGATTGGTCTGGGTTTTCAATAACAATTCAATTCTCTATTAACTTGATCCCAGGTTTTATTTTTAGAGGCGAATGGCAGAGGAAAAAATAAGCATTTGTAGAAATGACTGTAAATCAGCCTTTGAATTGTATGCTTTTGCAAAAGTTTGCAAGTGTGTGTTTACTTTTGTTTTTGGGCCTGCAAATTTTTACATAAAACTAGAATATGTTAAACCTCGTGGTTTGTATATACTTTAGTACCTTACTCGAAATTCCTTTAAACTTGCAGAACTTGAATAGCTTAGGAAACATTTGTACATACATTAAGAGGTTGCTTTGGAGTTTCATTGCCACAGGGCCTTTTCCATTCCGTACTTATCGTATTGGTATTTTCTTTTATTTTTATGAATTATGTAACTAGAGAGCTTTACTATATTCCGGTCTTTTTTTCTTTTTCCCACACAATGTCCTTCCGGTAATGACTCGTATAGTAACATTACATATGGATGTCACTACGGATTTGGAAAATGTCGAAGTGATTCGTACGTGCAGGAATAAATTCAGCGGGTGATGGCAGGGTCGTGTCACCGAGTGTGCGAAGCTACAGAAGGAAGTTAGCTTGATCTCTGCTGCAAGAGTTTAGGAAGAGCAGAAGAGCGTCCATAGAAACTGAAGTTGGAATGTACGAAGGGATTGTCACGCCACCTCTCATTAATTCAGATGAACTTTTGATGTACAATAAGATTAAGTGAGGAAAGGTAGTTGTTGTCTAAAATGAGGAGAGAGAGAGAGAGGGCTAAAAACTCAATTTCTTATGAATAGTACAACCCTCTCTCTCTCTCTCTCTCTCTCTCTCTCTCTCTCTCTCTCTCTCTCTCTCTCTCTCTCTCTCTCTCTCTGTTCATTGCAGACAATGCCATTCTTTGCACGGGATATCTATATAAATTTAAGAATTGCAGAGAACACGGATTCATTGCAAGTTTATTTTTTGTAGGTAACCAAGTGTTCCTCTGTTATGTAAACTTAATGGCTCACAGTCTTAGAGATTAGAAAAGAAAGTAGTGTTTCAGGAAATTACAAAAATTGCGGCGGTGTCAAAGAAAGTCACAAATTTTCTTCCTAGATATTTTAAACCGTTCAGTCTGTTAGCAACTTAAAAATGCCTGCAGTTCAACTTCATTCGATGCTTTACAAAGCGTTTTAAAAAAATAAAATCCAAGATCCTATAGTAAATGAATGACTGTTTTCATGGAGTAATAACTGCACAATTTAAAGAAATATTTCGGTAGAAAAGAAACATTGGAACATTCAGTGTAACAGCAAGTATTGGAGTAACTCCAGGGTTAAAGCTCAGTTTTTAACGAAGTTATTTTTTGTATCGTTACATTCGTTTTTATCGCCTTTGACATGTTCATGTCAGATTTCGAAATGTTTCAGAAACCAAAAACACAAGGATAATACATCCAGCTAAAAAAATATGGAAAGAAAACTTGAGCGTTTGGCTCAAGGTAATTAAACAATATCAGATGATAAATGCGTTTTTGGCCCCGTCGTATAATTTTGTTGATTCAAAGCCAAATTCGTCATACAATTACTTTGTGTAAAAAAGCGCGTTATTTCTTTTGCAATTAACTCAGTTCTTTGCCCTTGCAGTATGAAGAGCCTCATTAGTGGAGAGGTCTAATACCCATTTTTTTTGTTTGCGAACGTTGCAAAACATTTTCAGGTGAAAAATTAAAATTCCATTATGATTTGTTAACTCGTTTTCGGGGGGCTTGTTAAGATCTTTTGTCTTTGTCTGTTCGAATTTCGGTTCCTGGCCGCCGCGAAAAGTGATTGGCAATTAGCTGATGAGCGATTGTCTTCATAATTCTCTCTTTATTGGGAAGATTTCGGCATTTATGTATCTCTGGAGGACGATTTTACGTCTGGTTAAAGTACCGTTCCGTTCGCAGAACAACGCGAGGTAAATAGCTCATACACACAAGATATGTATTATACATATACAAACATTATTATATAATATTATTAAATATATATATATATATATATATATATATATATATATATATATATATATATATATATATATATATATATATATATATATATATATATATATATATATGTATGTATATATATATATATATATATATATAATAATGTGTGTTTCCTGAGTGTCTAGAGTTTTCCTAAGTAAATAAATAAGGAATCACATAGATACTTAGCAGCTGAAGATGATACCACACAGTCTTCATATGTTCTTTTCGCTGAATATTGATATCTCGTCAGCGTAAGGGCTTGTGACGTCAGTTGTGACAATAGGAGTGATTGCAGTATTATGTGATGTCTATATTCATAGTTGACAGATAATTCATTTAACTCCACTTAGTAGTTTTAACATCCTTAGTATATGGAAACCTCCTTCGTGAATAAAGTGATATATTGAGAAATAAACTGAAAAATACTATATATGGAAAAGGGTACGTAGAGAGAGAGAGAGAGAGAGAGAGAGAGAGAGAGAGAGAGAGAGAGAGAGAGAGACATTATGTATGTAGAGAGACAGACAGACAGAGAGAGAGAGAGAGGGGCGGTGTTAAGGAGGAGAGAGAGAGGGAGAGAGAGTAGATGGGGTGTTAGGGAGGAGAGAGGAAAAAAGTATAAGAGAGAGAGTAGAGAGAGAGAGAGAGAGAGAGAGAGAGAGAGAGAGAGAGAGAGAGAGAGAGAGAGAGAACAACAATATGTCAGTCTTAAGGACAACTTCGTTGTATCAAGTTAGTGAAGAGTCACAGTGACCTTATAAGAGAGACATCACTCATAATAGTTAACCTTTAAGAAATTACCAGCTTCTCGTCTTGTTAATGTGCATGCCTTTATGCCTTTGTGTTTACATTATTCCCCTCTTTATAAAATGCAATTGTTTTATTTTTTTATTACTTGGTGTATTCCATGATTGTGGCCTTGAGCTGAAATATAATTTATTTTTGTTATTGTTAATGTTTAGATTATTCCTCTCTTTATGAAATGCAATTTTTTTTACTTGGTATATTCCATGTATGTGGCTTTGAGGTGAAATAAATTTATTATTATTATTATTATTATTATTATTATTATTATTATTATTATTATTTACGTTATTCCCTCTTTATAAAATGCAATGGTTTTATTCTTTATTTTATATTCCATTATTCCTTCTTTATAAAATGCAATGGTTTTATTCTTTATTACTTGTTATATTCCATGTATATGGCCTTGAGCTGAAATGAAATGTATTATTATTATTATTATTATTATTATTATTATTATTATTATTATTATTATTATTATTATTATTATTAATGTTTACATTATTCCCTCTTTATAAAATGCGATTGTTTTATTGTTTTATATTTTATTACTTGAGCTGAAATGAAATTTATTATATTATTATTATTATTATTATTATTATTATTATTATTATTATTATTAATTATTAATGTTTATTATTCCTCTTTATAAAATGCGATTGCTTTATTTTTATTATTATTATGTTATTTTATTAAAATATTATTATTATTATTATTATTATTATTATTATTATTATGTGCACTATTATTATTTTTCGGGGACAATTATTTGTAATGTGCACTCGTTTTTCGGAGGACAATTCCAGCAGCCAGCAGTAAACCGCCACAACAAAGATTGTCTTTAAAATAACAGTCAGAATAAAGCTAACGAAATACCTTAAAGGCAACAGTAACTGCAGATACAGTTGGTTAGTATAAGCATAATTGTCCGATATACCATAAACAATCTTTACAGCTGGTGCTGTTTCCATACTGGTTTAGCTCGTCTTGGCTGTGGCCCGAAAATGCGTCTGCTGGCATAGAGTGAAAGCTTTTTTTCTGCCAAGGTTTTCCCAGTTCGAAACACTAAAGACACCTAAATTTTTTTTTCTTACTTTCATAAACGATGATCCTTAATGCAGTCTGTTAGAGCTGCTTGTCAACTGTAGCTTTGTGCTTATTTATGATATCTTAGGTTTGATTTCGTGGTATGAAATACAGAACGTGTATAGGCACCATGCCTAAGAGTCACTGCTCGGTTACTTTACTCAGTCCCCTCTTGTGAACACTTGATTTTCTTTCATTTTGTTTTAGTTTTCATTCTGATAATCGTCATCTCTTCATATTTATGCTACGCCATGATTTGTTG
>NC_089754.1:51429770-51432270 GCF_040412425.1 Macrobrachium rosenbergii
ATCCAGCTTTGAATCGGGTGTGAATTTAATCCTCTATCGAAACATTTAACTGAAGACAGAAAAGGGATTAGCTAGCGATGCCTGCTTTTTTAATCCTCTTTGCCTGTAGCCTACATCGGTGCCTGCTCCTGGCCGAGTCTGTCTGTGTAGGTGCTTTTGTGTTGTTTCGTTTAGGCTTTCTTATTCGCAGGGTGCTGATTCATGTGTCCGTTTGAAAATATTAAACTTTTTGTATTTTTGGAAGTATGGCTGGGGAATGGAATATGATTGTAGTGGATACCCCCTGGGTCCGTTTAGAAATATTAAACTTTTTGTATTTTTGGAAGTATGGCTGGGGAATGGAATATAATTGTAGTGGATACCCTATGTGTTTGTTTAAAAATATTAAACTTTTGTATTTTTGGAAGTATGGCTGGGGAATGGAATATGATTGTAGTGGATACCCTATGGGTCCGTTTGAAAATATTAAACTTTTTGTATTTTTGGAAGTATGGCTGGGGAATGGAATATGATTGTAGTGGATACCCTATGGGTCCGTTTAGAAATATTAAACTTTTTGTATTTTTGGAAGTATGGCTGGGGAATGGAATATGATTGTAGTGGATACCCCCTGGGTCCGTTTAAAATATTAAACTTTTGTATTTTTGGAAGTATGGCTGGGGAATGGAATATGATTGTAGTGGATATCCTATGGGTCCGTTTAGAAATATTAAACTTTTGTATTTTTGGAAGTATGGCTGGGGAATGGAATATGATTGTATGGAACCCTGGGTCCGTTTAAAAATATTAAACTTTTGTATTTTTGGAAGTATGGCTGGGGAATGGAATATGATTGTAGTGGATATCCTATGGGTCCGTTTAGAAATATTAAACTTTTGTATTTTTGGAAGTATGGCTGGGAATGGAATATGATTGTAGTGGATACCCCATGGGTCCGTTTGAAAATATTAAACTTTTGTATTTTGGAAGTATGGCTAGGGATTGAATATGATTGTAGTGGATACCATATGTGTCCGTTTAGAAATATTAAACTTTTGTATTTTTGGAAGTATGGCTGGGGAATGGAATATGATTGTAGTGGATACCCTATGGGTCCGTTTAGAAATATTAAACTTTTTGTATTTTTGGAAGTATTGGGAATGGAATATGATTGTAGTGGATACCCCTGGGTCCGTTTAGAAATATTAAACTTTTGTATTTTTGGAAGTATGGCTGGGGAATGGAATATAATTGTAGTGGATACCCTATGTGTTTGTTTAAAAATATTAAACTTTTGTATTTTTGGAAGTAAATGGAATATGATTGTAGTGGAAATGGGTCCGTTTGAAAATATTTTTGTATTTTTGAAGTATGGCTGGGGAATGGAATATGATTGTAGTGGATACCCCCTGGGTCCGTTTAGAAATATTAAACTTTTTGTATTTTTGGAAGTATGGCTGGGGAATGGAATATAATTGTAGTGGATACCCTATGTGTTTGTTTAAAAATATTAAACTTTTGTATTTTTGGAAGTATGGCTGGGGAATGGAATATGATTGTAGTGGATACCCTATGGGTCCGTTTGAAAATATTAAACTTTTTGTATTTTTGGAAGTATGGCTGGGGAATGGAATATGATTGTAGTGGATACCCTATGGGTCCGTTTAGAAATATTAAACTTTTTGTATTTTTGGAAGTATGGCTGGGGAATGGAATATGATTGTAGTGGATACCCCCTGGGTCCGTTTAAAAATATTAAACTTTTTGTATTTTTGGAAGTATGGCTGGGGAATGGAATATGATTGTAGTGGATATCCTATGGGTCCGTTTAGAAATATTAAACTTTTTGTATTTTTGGAAGTATGGCTGGGGAATGGAATATGATTGTAGTAGATACCCCATGGGTCCGTTTGAAAATATTAAACTTTTTGTATTTTTGGAAGTATGGCTAGGGATTGGAATATGATTGTAGTGGATACCATATGTGTCCGTTTAGAAATATTAAACTTTTTGTATTTTTGGAAGTATGGCTAGGGATTGGAATATAATTGTAGTGGATACCCTATGTGTTTGTTTAAAAATATTAAACTTTTGTATTTTTGAAGTATTGGGGAATGGAATATGATTGTAGTGGATACCCCATGGGTCCGTTTGAAAATATTAAACTTTTTGTATTTTTGGAAGTATGGCTAGGGAATGGAATATAATTGTAGTGGATACCCTATGTGTCCGTTTATAAATATTAAACTTGTATTTGTGGAAGTATGGCTAGGGAATGGAATATAATTGTAGTGGATACCCTATGTGTTTGTTTAAAAATATTAAACTTTTGTATTTTTGGAAGTATGGCTGGGGAATGGAATATGATTGTAGTGGATACCCCATGGGTCCGTTTGAAAATATTAAACTTTTTGTATTTTTGGAAGTATGGCTAGGGAATGGAATATAATTGTAGTGGATACCCTATGTGTCCGTTTATAAATATTAAACTTGTATTTTTGGAAGTATGGCTAGGGAATGG
>NC_089754.1:51437270-51462270 GCF_040412425.1 Macrobrachium rosenbergii
GCTGTGTATTGGAGCTTTCCTTCAATCTCTGAACGTACCTCTGTCAAATATTGAAATTATACTAAGACAAAGTCTCCTGCTGGATAATTTGACTTCTTGCTGAGTTAAGTATTGGGAAAGAAGTAAGTGGTGCGTCGAAAATGTCTTAGGAATGAGGCGGGATGTATTTTTGTAGAAAAAAGGTTCGATAAAAAGAGAAGCGAAAGTATCCCATAAACTATTAGAGGATCTTTCCTAGATAGTGACTCCCACGAGTTTTAACCCGGTATGTATCCACCTTTGCTGCGTGTTTAGTACAAGCCCGTTGGGGATTACCGTAAGAACATAAAAGACTGCAGATATCATATAGTGACCCCAAAGAAATATTAGTCCAAATAAAAGACTGTAAATATCATAAAGATAATGACCCCCCAAAAATATTAGTCCTAGATAACGACCCCCGAACTTTTCTGTGGGTCACTATCTAGGAAAGATCCCTGTTAACCAAATCCTTTGGCTCAGGGCTGACTGGAGTAGAAATCGGACATTAGAGGAGAGTGAACACTAAATTCTGTTTTTATATAAAGGAAAGGCCTTCTTTAGTACTGTAAGTGAAAGGTAACCAAAATGTATTGCTTTTTACATAAACAGTCATGTAACTGGAAGCTACAAGCTACACTGCAACAATACAGCAATACCAGTCTTACTAAATTGTAGGTGTGATGCACGGTATATCATACCCAATGGTAAAGTCCAGATAGGACGGTTAAATTATTATTATTATTATTATTATTATTATTATTATTATTATTATTATTATTATTATTATTATTATTATTATTTAACTATAACAAAATAGTGAACTTGCAGGAGAATTTTTAAATGAATGAATGTACCTATATGTAAAAAAAAAAAAAGCAATGGAGGGTGGCAAAGGAATAGGACCTAGTTTATAGAATTATATAGAGAGAAATAAGTGGAATTAAATATTGTAGAAGAAGTAGAACTAACATAGGAAATAAATGAGTAACTTTGTCTAATTTTCCCCCAAGTAATAAACAAATATAGACTTTCGAGGAAACGCGGCGTATAGCGGACGTTATTAAAAGGCTTCGCTGGAAAAGCAACGAGCATTCCTTTAGCTGTCCATACTTAAAAAGAAGTTATAAAAGTTAATTAAACTATATCCCTGGCCAGACAGGCCCGTAACTCGCTCAAATGAGTCGTTGTTGTACCTCAAACGGCCGCCATCCGTCCTCTCGTAAAGTCTATTTCAATCATTCCGTCCTCAGTCTCCTTGAAATCCGGGAGTTTAGTTTTGTCTATTTTTTTTTCTCCTGTGCGTGAAACGAATAATATATTATATATATTATATACTGATATATATGGAGAATAACGTTGTAATGTTAAATATAAACTGGTTATTTGGCCACGAGGAAATTGAAGTTTGGGAGTAAAAGATTTGTCGCTTTTGTTCGAAGACATTTTCAAGCTTTTTTCAATTTCGTCGTGATCATATACGCTTATGTATGTGATATATATATATATATATGATGTATATATGTATACATATATGTGTATATATATATTTATATTATGTATGTATATATGTATATATAATGACCAGACTAACGACTATATGTATTCGTACATAGGCAAATACGTACACACACAGACATACATGCATATATTATTATATTATGTGAAGATTTATTCTTTTTCGTCCCATTCTGTAAATATTTTCCTTCATCAAAGCTGGAGGAATCAAACTATTTACCCAGAGACTTTTATTATATCCATTTAATTATATATTTATTTTTTTCAATCCAAGATGTCATCAGTAATTTTTAATGTAATTGAGTTTGGCAGTTTTTCTCCCCATCTTGCATAGGCTCCGTTGTGCGACCGAATAAATTGATTCAAGTTTGAAGGACGGATTGTCGTCTATTTTGCTGCATCGCCTTTCAGGATACTCATCTGCATTTGCATCAGCATTTGGTGCCGTTTCGATTTGAAATGTCACGCTGTTGCGAATGAAGGAGAAGGTTGTGGCTGGATTTTTTTAAAATTTTGCTATTTTATTTAGTTTGAATATCTTGAGACTGTTGGCTACGCATTTTGAGACTGATAGCTACGTATTTTGTCGAGTTGAATGAAAATGTTGACAGTGAGAATGAAGCGGTTATTTCTTTATGAATGGTTTAATTTTGACATTTTTTATTGTGGGAACTTGTAGTAGTATTGGCTTGGAATTATTTCTTGGCAACGTTGCGAAAATGATCGACCATTTGAATTGGCTGGAAAGGTTTTGGTCCTCTACAAATTTTTGGTAAGGCAACCAGTTACTGTATTCATTATAAGGCCAAAGCAAATGATTTGTACCATATCTGTAAATTTTTTTTTTTATATTCCGAGTCAAGAGCCAGTGAAAATGAAAGCCAAGAATTGTCAAGCTAATTGCTGAAAGTTTTATCTTCTTTTACTACGTTTACACGTCATAAGATTTGAAAGATTTACTCATTGCATTTAAAAAAAAAGTTCGATTAATGAAAAGTTTTATGTTCGTACGTGCTTCACCCGATAACTCTCTAGTCATGCAACTTCGCTCCAGATGTCGAAATACATCATTTGCTCAGTTTCGTGAAGTGGAGAGTATCCTTTTACTTAATAAGTCATGCTTGAGTCTCCAAATGAAGGAGAACTGGGTTTGGTTTCAATTGGACAAGCCTTTTGTTGCGAATTTCTTGAAAATCTACCACGCTGTAAGAGGTATGAAGAATTCACCAGTTTGTTGAATGATTTGAGGAAAAACTGTTCCTAAAATTATGCTACTTCTGGTATAAAAGAGAGAGAGAGAGAGAGAGAGAGAGAGAGAGAGAGAGAGAGAGAGAGAGAGAGAGAGAGAGAGAGAGAGAGATTTCATCACGTGGAAGTGCTCAATCAAAGAAAGAGTTTTTCCCTCAACCCGTGATATGTGCAATAGCTCTTGATGATCCCATCCCCTGGTGCTTAAAAAAAAATGAAGATTAAGCCAAAGCTGCCACTTGCAAAGCTCCCACTGATCAGCCTAAGCTGCTGCTCGCTTCTACTGGCTTAGGGAATTGTATCTAAACTTCAATATACACATTAAAATTAGTCATTGCTGTTACTGCAATGGTAGTTGCACCCTTTGTTTTACCAATTCCAGGGCTCGTGATGTAGGATGTAGTAAAATTGTCATTAGCTGAAATATTCATCTTCATTGTGTTTTTCAGGTTTTAGGTGAAGGTCGGTTGTGTAATGATCCTTAACATTCTGTTAAGAAGAACAGAGCCGAATTATTAGGTTCCAGAAATGGAGCTTGTTATCCGATGAGAGCAACTTCATATTAGGGTGCCACGTGAATGAGGATACATTTTTGAAAGTCATCTAATACGTGAGGAAACCGTAATCTGAAATGGGTTGCGTGTTACTGAAATAATGCGATTTTTTATAGATGTTATAGTTGAAAGTGGCTCCGTAATCCAGCTATACAGTTGTTAGCCAGGAAACGTCAGGGTACGTTATTACTGGAAAGACAGTATAAAGCCAATAGAATAACGGCGTAATGAAAATTAGCAGGTATTTCGCATTATTTTAACTCGATTATTTCATTTTCATTTTCCATTAATTATGAAGCGTTGTGTAATTATTAGTGATTCAATTATTTGTTGCATTTTAAATGATTTAGGTTCACCCGGCGCCATTTTTGTTTTAGACTAGAAGGTAATTGTTTTATATATATATATATATTATATATATATACACATATATATATATATATATGTATATATATGCATAATATATATATATATATATATATATATATATATATATATATATATATATATATATATATATATATATATATTATATATATATATATATATATATATATATATATATATATATATATATATATATATATATATATATATATGTATATATATACACAATGATGAGAGTGTATGTGTGTATTGTCTGGAGGGTGTTTGTCTAGTGACTGTGTTTCGGCGATAATCTTATCGAGCCAAGACATCCATGTCCGTAATTTTGTTCGATTTAGTGGTGATGCGAGGAGCTGGACCAACAATTAAGGTTGGTCAGCACCTTGACAATAACTCGACTATTTACACTTAACGTTCCTGAATATCATTGCGTTGTAATGTGTTTCAAGAAGGAGAGCAGAGAGAGACGCAAAAAGAATGGGGACTGTAATACCAGCTGTATAGGCGAGTTTTAATGATAGTTTTTTGATAACATTAATTTGACTGTGAGGAAGATTTGACACTTAGGAAGAAAATAGAGGTAAAGACAATACAAAATACTTGTTTTACCATTCACTTGTATGAAGAAGAAAATAGAGATGAAGACAATATACTTATTTTACCATTCACTTATATAAGGAAGAAAATAGAGATAAAGACAATAAAAAATACTCATTTTACTCATTCACTTATATGAGGAATCCAAGTTACACTCACTAAGGTAATTACCAGGAAATCTTTGATGCCTTTAGATCCGACAACCAGGAAGAAAATGGAATAGGAAAAGTATTAAAAAGGAAGAAAAAGCGAAAAGAGATAAAAAAGGGATTTTAATTCAGATAGGGCTGAAAATGAGCAAGGCGAAAAAGGGTCATTTTACGCCACCTCGTCCAGCGAAAGAAACGATGGGAATTCTCCCATAACCATTGGCCCAATGGTGGATGGGAATGGACGGTGTTCAGGTGAAGGGAATCGCCTCGTAAACACTCCGTGACAAACACTCCACAAGAAACGATGGGAATTCTCCCATAACCATTGGCCCAATGGTGGATCTCTCTCAGGTCTCTCTCTCTCTCAAGTAAAAAGAATTTTAAAGTATGTCTAACTCTCTCGCTCTTCTAAAAAAGGAGTCGAAAGAAAATATATATATATATTTTTTCTCTATTTCTCTCAAAGCTCTTCTTATTGTAGCGATTTAGAGGCTTGGTAATAATATTTCGCGTTCCAGATTTGCAAAAATGATATCTATTTCTGCAGATATTTTCAACTCCGAAAAGTAGATACATTTCGAAATGGTCGGAGCGTTTCATGCAAAGGAAGATAGATGGTCTTGACGCTAACACTTTATCCCTTTTCAGAAGATTTTTCAGATTTTCATGGCGTCGATGCACAGGCTCTCCAAAGCTCGAAGGCGTCTGAATGCTGGGAAAGGAGTTTCGTCCCCTTCTCTGGAAAAGTTTATTTATCATCATCTTCGTTTGAGAGCTGTCCACATCCGCTGAACTTTTTCACAGAGTTGTTTTATTTATTATTCGCGCTTTCTAGATTTTCGAAGGCCAAAATCTACGGGAATCACTTCAAAACTTTCCCCCTCACGATTCAACCCCGCAGGGGGTTAGTGCCGTCAGTGCACCTCATGTGGTGCACTGTAGGCATTACTTAAGGTTCTTTGCAGCGTGCCTTCGGCCCCAAGCTGCAACCCCTTTCGTTCCTTTTACTGTACTTCCTTTCATATTCTCTTCCATCTGACTTTCCACCATCTAACAATTGATTCATAGTGCAACTGCTTTGAGGTTTTCCTCCTGTTGCACCTTTCAGACCTTTTATTGTCAGGTTCCATTTCAGCGCTGAATGACCTGATAGGTCCCAGTGCTTGGCCTTTGACCCAAATTCTATATTCAATTCAGTTCAGTTTTCCCGATTCAATGTTGGTAAACCTTATTTTTATGTATTAACTGAAATAAGGTTTTAGTCTTTGTCGCAAAACCCGAGCGTAGCTGCATCCTCTAAGTCACTTTCCACCACTTTGCAAAATTGAAGGCCTTTACCGTGATTCGTTTTCGAAGTTTAAAAGGTGTGCAACTGAATTTCTAATCGTTTTCTAAAATAGATTTGAATGTTAAATTTAGACGTGTGAGACCTGCTTGTCATGGTGCCGATAATGTTTGCTAGAATTTTGAGTATTTATTATTTTATTATTTTAGGAGAATTCATACGCTTTTCTTATTGTGAACAGCCTCCCATCGATCTGTATGATGAAATATAGATTTTAAAAATGATAACTTTATTCCTTCACATTATGTGTGTGTGCTTAGTAATGTGATTGATTGATCGGTCGTTGTTCTATACGTGAATGTAAAGAAATTTGCACATAGTGCCCCCATTGATTTAACTTTATTCCTTCATAAATGTGTGTGTGGTTAGTGATGTGATTGATTGATCGGTCATTATTTTACACGTGAATGTAAAGAAATTTACACACAGTGCCCCAAGTAATTTAGGTCGTGAGGGAGATAAATTGTTACCCGCCCCTGAGGGACTCGTGGTCTCATCTTATTTGGATTGTGAGGGAGGTGGGAATAACTGAAGTTTGAAATTTGTAAATGTCATGATAGAAAATGACTGCACGTGGAGTGACCATGTAAGACTAATTAACATTATGAAAATGACATTCAAATTTAAGTTTAAGCTATGGGTACAGCCTTAGTTACTCAGTTTACTTTACTGGTTTTGCTGTTGGTACAGGAATTGTCAGTTGATCATCTAAATATTTATCCTTACTTAATATTATCTCCTTAAAGACGTCTCAGAAATATTAACTAATCCATAACTCAGAAATATTCACTAATCCATAGCCAGTTCAGCATGCTTAAGAACTCCCGCTATTCTCTAAAGGGGAATTGATATTAGGGGGCCACATTGATGGGAAAAGAGTGACGTTCATTTTGGGGCTAAGGTTATGGTTGTCGGTAGGGTGGAATTTTCTTGAAAGAGGGCTGTGGGAGGGACGGGTGTCTTGTCCTTAGAGGGTGGGAGGGGGGAGGTATATGGGATGTGTGGCGTCTTGATCTCTCCGATGGCAAATTGCTTTCCGTTACGGAGCTATTGCCCGGGGGTAAAAGTTAGGGGCAATTGTAGGGCAGGTCTTGGGTTGGGGGGGCGGAGTGCATCGTAATTTTAATCTAGTTTCGAAGTTTGCATATGACGGAGGCGTGTCAGAATCTAATTAAAAGTTTCGCAACGCTCGCCCCGGCCTCCCATGTATTTATTTCCCTTTAACTTGGGCGACGGGGAGGGATCGTATAGATAAGCCGACGCCCAATACCCGATGTGTTAAGCAAGTTGGTCGGTTTGATCCTGATCGCTTAATTGGGCATTTGTGTCTCTATTTAATTCTGTTTATGGTCCGATTTTTAAGTCTTTAACTTAATGTGTCGTTTGTTTGTATTTTGAATGGCTTGAATTTTTTTGATAATTTATATATGAAATGGTTTTTTTTGTTTTTTTTGCGGGGCTTGATAATTAACTGGTTATTGGTTTGTTTTTCATAAATAGCTCATTCATTTGTTCGCATTCTATCAACCAGATCGCTCAAGCACTGCCGATTATTATAGTGATTTTGCATGTAATTTCTTCGTCGTCTCTATAACTGGCGAGTTGATAACAAATCCTCGTTCGCATTTATAAACGTTCAGTAAATCCAAATTAATCCGACTCAGCTGGGAACAGGCCGGGTAGAGGGGGGTGATGTTGGATTAGTCGTTAAGTCGGATTTCTGAGGCTCTAATAAGACCTGGATATAGATCGACCATATTTGACCCGATTTTGACTGCTTGGATTATTGAAACTAACAAAATTTCTTTACAAAATTCCTTTACTAATAAAATCGAAGGTACCTGTCTTTTGTTTTTATAACCCGTCAAGATAAAGATAAAATGATGGAACGAGTTTCCTTTTATGTTGTCTGTCATGTTCGGTTATTTTCGAAGCTGTCAGTTCATTTTTTTATTTACAGTAACGCTGATACCGAGAGAAGCCGGGATTTTGTTCTGATGATCGCACATGTCAAAAGTTTATTTCAGAAAAGTAATTCCATTTTATTGTGCTGGAAATTGTACGAGAAGAATGTAGGAATACTATATAAGAAGAATGTATGAAATGTATTCCAGCATTCAGTAGTTATGAGAATTGAATAAATGTGTCATATGTAGCTGTATTTATTTTTGTCTATTAATCTTTTACTTTTTGTTCTGTGTACGTTTTTATTTGCACATCAACGTATTTCATTTTCACAGCCTCACCATTTACTAAAATGCACTGGCTGAGTAGTAGTGTCATTTTATTTCTCGTATCGTATAAGTGATTTTAACTCTTGTATAGCATTTAGTATATTTTTTTAAGTGTTCAAGGAAGTTGTCTTCGTTTAATTGATTTATGCCCTTATTCATATTTCACGTGTTCAGTTAGGCGCGCGCATGCTACATTGTAGGTTATTATTACCAGAGAAATAAAATACAGTAACGTGCTTCATCAATACTTGGACGGGTGACCGGACATAAATGCAGCTTGTTTCTGGAAATAACAGTAATTAATTTGTCTTGGCCTTTTTTTGAAACAATGAAGTAAATATTCTTAGAATGGTTGTTTGGTAACCTTTACTATGCTACAAAACAGCTTAAGATTATTATTATTATTATTATTATTATTATTATTATTATTATTATACTATTGTGGCATTCAGAAATGATTAAGTGCTTCGCGGGAAAGTAGCGTACTAAGTGAAACATGGGTTCTATTATCCGTAGAGTGTGAAGATTGAACAAAATGTTTAAACTTCTCTTATATATTTTCTTATGATAATGGATCTTTTCATTCATTCACTGTTAAATATCTGTCGATTAGTCATGTGAATTTTTGTGGGAATTCTAAAACTCTGTGAAACAATATTTCGCATTGCAGAAAATAGTACAATTTAATGCCCATTCTTTCTCTGTAGGAGTTTGGGAAAGGAGGTCTATTTTTGGAAACTAAACAGACCGCGCTATGAAATTTCTTTATTAGAAGAACCTAATCCACAAATGTTCTCTATTACGAGATGGAAGGAAAAAGAGAAAAACGGGACACTCTCCTTGGGGTGTGTATGCATACTGATCGAGTGAGCTAATCCCGTAGAATTCTTTTTTAATTAGCGCTGCTTCTTGCGCGGTCGTATTGTTGGCTTAACTGCGTGTAATAGAGCTGAGCGTAATCCGTTTATTTTGATCAAGGTGGCTTTCGCCTAACCTCAAGTTTCGTCGGCATTTATGTGATTAAAAAGGTAACTGCATTTTTCCACCAATTTTGCATAATCCCCGAGCTAAACTGGTTTAACCTTCGCGCCGCCTCCGTGCGGGCACCGCTTGGAGATCAGTGCATGCGTGGCTTTTTCTTTTAGGGTACAGTCTTGAAAGCATTGCGGTCCGGTTATTTTGGTTGTTGTTGCTCTTAATTACATTTTTATAAGACTTTAACTTGTTCGGTGTCTTTTTTGCCGGAAATAGTTTTAAATGTTTCTGTTGCCTTTTTGCTGTTCATAGTTTCAATAATAATTTTGTTTTAAGTTATGTTATGCGCAGTAACACTGTGATGCGAAATTACCCTTTTTCGCTTAAAGGACGTATTTGTGCATAAATATCATATATTTATGTATATTTTCTCTACTTTAATTACCATAACCTGAAAAATACACTCGTCGTTAGTTTAGTTTGCTTTTATTTTACTTTATTTTTTTATCTCGGTTCGAGCGCTTTTTCTTAATTTAATTTCCCTATACTGATTTCAATCTTTTAGCTGGTCCGCTGGCATAGTGGTTAGCGTCGTGGCATGCCACTCATATGTCGCGGGTTCGCGCCTCCCACAGGGCGATGAAAAATCACTGGCTCTGTATGGTGATCAGTTACTGCTGCAGTGTGTGGGTCTGCGGTGGGAGGTTGAAACCAACATTATTTGGAAGCTTGAATTTCAAGTCAGTGGCCCCTTTGGTGTGCTTGTTCCTTGTGAATAGGTTTCATCTACTGAAATAATAATAAATAATAATAATTTCAACGAAGGCGTTTTCAAGAATACCGGCAGATCGAAGAGGTTAAGAATTCAATATTGGTCATTGGTGGTATTCTGAGTTCTGGTAAATGTGACCCGTAGATTTGACATAAACGTGCATTATAACAACTTATATTTTGATATTTGTATAGGAATTTTTTATTCCTTGCTATTGCATTATGTCATTGTAAAATTGGTATTTGTTTCGCTAGCTAATCAGGCCACAACTTTGATTCGGCTCTATTATGAAGGGATTTTTTTTTTAAAGTCTGGAGTTGGCTAGATTTAACATGTTTGCAACACCTTTAGAAGCAACACCTTTAGAAGTATAGAACAAACGTAAAACAATGGTTGGTTGAATATATTGTTATTGATAAATTAGACCTATTCTTCTTATTTTAAATACTTATAGTTCTATTTCTTCGGCAACTACGTAAGATGGCAGAGTTGCAAGTACCAGTTTCTTTTGTCTTTCCGCCAGATATTCCACAATTTGTGGATGGATTTAAGAGTAATGATGGTGAGTGGTGAGCTATGATTCTTCTAGTAGTTGAATAGATTTTGGGTCTGATAGGAATTTATTTATTGTTCTCTTTTATGAGGGCTGTTAGCTCGTCACTTTTTTATTTGTGGTTGCTATATTTTTTTGTGTAGATTACGCAACTCTTTCTGTACTTTACGAAAACTAGCATTAAAACAGTGATTGTTAATCTACTGCAATGGCATTATTTTGATGAAGTATACATTTTCACAAACGAATCATGTAGACCCTTCAAGTATGCAACTGAAGTCTTAAGTAACTATCTCGATTGAAATCAACCTGTATTCATAAGTTGGGTAAAAACGTTCAAAGTTTAGGAAATAATTCTCAGACAAACAGAATGAAAATCTGATGTGTGAGGTCTGTTAACAATTAAAAGGGGTAGGATCCCCAATGGAAAAGGTTCGCTTTGTGATTTTTACTTGTTAGTGATAAGTGAAATACGATATGCCAGCCAGAATTAAGCCCTTTCATTTTCTTTTCAGGTAACGCAACGAGCTGGCCCTTCTGTAGGGCAGCATTTCAGGGATCTGGTGAGTAAGAAGCAATGGCTCTTAATTGGTGTAAAATGAAAACAAGTGATATTTTCTTAATTCAGAAAGTTGCCTATCTCGTGTTTCATCTTTTGCTTGCAGATATTGTCTGGAGGGGGAATTTGTTTTTCATTTCGAACTTGAATTAGAATACTGAAGGTTATGCATGTCATATATGCATATTTGTGTGCTATATAAACATGTTATATATATATGAAATATATATATATATATATATATATATATATATATATATATATATATATATATATATATATATACACACATATATGTACACACAGACATATATATATATATATATATATATATATATATATATATATATATATATATATATATATATATATATATATATATATATATATATATATATATATATATAGAATTTACGTAATAGGTTCCCTTCTGATGTCCATAAAAAAATGAACGACACTCACAAAGTCTTGCAGTTACGGTATACATCTGTAAACAATGCTCATTAGCTTTATGTCGGACTCGCCACGTCTGTAGGCCTCCGTTCACCTCTTTCCAGAACTCTCTCTGGCGCTCCTAGGATTTTGGGCTTTGCCATTGTATTTATGTGTATTTACATACATTCTTTTCAACACTAAGTCGTTATTCATACCATAGATAGGCCACTGAAAATAAATTAACCCTCTAATACTATCATTCTCATGCTTGAATTGCTTAACCTGTGGTATTGCAGAAGACTTCCATAATATGATTCGCTACATATATTTGTATTGAAGGTTTATTAGTAGCACATCGAACCGCGCTACAAAATTGCGCAGCTCACTTCTATTTAGCTCGCACTATCACTCGTTTTGAATACTAGGGCCCTTTTTATCCTTTGACACTTCATTCCAGCAGTCTTTAGGTCTTCTACTCTCCTTCCCTCCTAACATACTCATCAGAATTATCTACCTCCTCCCACTTTCCATATGACAAAGCCTTATCTTATTACTTTCAACCTTCTGATATTCTTAAGTTTATCTCAACTCTCTTACTTCCATTGAAGCTATTCCTTACCTCTTCCATTCCACCCCATCAGCACTTCAGAATAATATAGGCGTTTCACCAACCTTCTCCTTATAGTTAGTGTTAGATTTTAGCACTACTGCTTATTGAAATTATATACTGAACGTAGGAAAATGAGATGCAAGTTGGAAATGCTAATCGGGAGAAGTGCTAATTTGTGGTTAATGTTAAACATGCATTAAGACCTTCATATATAAGATATGTTAATTAGGATGACTGTTTACTAAGCAATTCATGGTAAAATTGTGAAAGTAGACAAATTACGGCTTCAAGTTAATTATATATATATATGTATGTATGTATATATATATATATATATATATATATATATATATATATATATATATATATATATATATATATATATATATATATATATATATATATATATATATATATATATATATCTCGATACTATTTTTGTGGCGTAAGACTATATGTATGTGCGTTCAGATTTTTCTCTGGCGTGTTAATGTATAGGTAGAAATACAAAACCGCTTTTCTTTAAAATTACAATTGATGACCAACAATTTCAGCTCAAATTCTCTCCTGTTGAATCGACTCTAATTTCGGTGCAGCAACACTTGTATCGGCTGTATCCCCGTCCCAAACCTTTATCCCCACCTTCTCCCCCCCCTAAAAAAAAAAAATCCTCCCGAGGGGGATATGGCCGTCCCGGACGACCCGTTCCTTGATTTATCCCGAGCTGGTCACGAAGGGACGATTTGGGCCCCGCGATACCGTAATGATGCCATGCAACTCCGCCGGCAATCAGTATGTCACCTCCGGTAAAATTACTCTTGCAGTGCACGAAATCGGTGCCAGAAGGCAAGAGGTGGTCGGTCGGGGGGCCGGGGGGCGGGGGGCGTGGGGGGGGGGTCATCGCGCGAGGGGCGGGTGTTGGTGGGGATAGGCGCGCTCCTCCTCCCACCCACCGCCCTTCCTTGCTCGGTCATGTTCTGATTGCATTACGTGCAAAACCCTCCACAGTGTCTGCGTTGACGTACACGAGTCAACAGGCAGTGTTTATACCGCACGCAAAAAAAGAAGGTTGCACGCATCCGTATACACACAGCCTTGCGTACAGCCGCACATGCCATTTTTATTTGCCGTCGGCTGACAAGGGGGAAGTTTATGCCATCACGCTTCCATTCAGAAGAATTGACATTAGCCGTAACGGCGCAAGTACATGGTCTCACGCTCTCACGCTCTTTTAGGTCTCGAGAACGAGCGCCCACTCTTACAGATAAGTAAGTGCACGCATGCTTAAACGCGTGGTGTACATCGTAAATTTCACATACTCTAATTGAAAAAATTTCACACATTCTAATTGAACAAATCTCACATATTCTAATTGAACAAATCTCGCATATTCTAATTGAACAAATTTCACACATTCTAATTGAACAGATTTCACATATACTAATTGAACAAATTTCACACATTCTAATTGAACAAATTTCGCATATTCTAATTGAACATCGTATCCTCGTCTTGTCCTCGATCTTCGTTTCACTGGGATATTTTTCCCCGCGCGTAGTTAATGCTATGTGACATGCTCGATAATTGATGGAGATTGTTGCTCTCTCTCTTTGTTTTTTTTTATCCAAGGAATTGGTCTAATGATGAAACGATTTCTGATTTCATTAGCAGCTGAAGTTTTTATGATCCCGAGGAACATTTGCGAAGGCAAATATGAGTCATCACATCACGGGAGAGAGAAAAAATACACGTTAGTCTGATTAATGAATCTCTCTCTCTCTCTCTCTCTCTCTCTCTCTCTCTCTCTCTCTCTCTCTCTCTCTCTCTCTTCTCTCTCCTTTTTGTCACCCGGGGATCGCGAGCAGTGCTTGTTTCTGTGATACAATCTTGTATGTGGGAGGAATTTGATAGCTTACGGACATTTCTGTACATGTCCACGTTGTTTTAAATAAAAAATGCTTAATAATATATAAGAATGAATTTTCCTGGTTTGGTTCTCTGAAATCATTTATCAGTTCGGATGAATCTTACCCATTGCTGAAGATAGCTTATACAAGCTATCTTTAACAGTAGGTAAGCATCCAAAAAATAAATTTTTTTTGTGAAAATTCATATATTCGTTCTCTAGTTCACTTTGCTGACAGTTGCCTGTTATCACCCCCATGAAGATAGGATCAGCTTTAACCCATGCGAAGGCCCCGAAATCGTAAGAACTGCAACAAAAAATGAATAAAAAAAAGGTAATGGAAATTCATCCGTTATTGCATAAAGCCATTCCTGGCCATTGCTTTCCAAGTTTTCAATCAGTTGCATAGTGATTTCCAATATTCAAAAATTTTCCATTCTTTTTTAGTAGAAGCTTCGATCTAGGGGGAAAAAATTAGTGTCGCTGTTGGGGATGAGTGAATATTTTCTTTTATAATGCATATTCGATGACACGTAGCGCTTTATTTATTTATTTTTTTTTATGAGTAGGCGTATTAATCACTGTGATACTTTGACAGTTCCTGGCGGGCTGAAATACAATGCTGTGATCTCTATTTGAATTTTCTTTGGTACCGTAACCTTTCGATCGAGAGAAAAGGCCCATCAGTCATTTGTCGTTTTTTTTCGTCTGATGCTGCTCATGACGTAGTTAAATCTGGCTGGAACCGCTCTAATTCTTCACATCAAAGGAAAAAGTTTTTGCATATCGTTAGGAAATCTAATATCCTGATACTGGCTCACACTGGGGCAAAAATGAAAATGTTTCTGGTCCTCTACCTCATCTATATAATACTAAAGCTCTGAAACGTTTGTTTGTTTGCACACTGGAAGTTAAACGGGGCTGGAGCTGTCCGTAGACTTCTCCTTCCCCTCTTCCTCCCCCTCTCCCTCCCCTACCCCTCCCTTCCTCCTCTTCCTCCCCTACCCTTCTACACCCTTTCTCCCCTCCCTTATCCCTCCATTCCCCCTCCTCTCCCCTTCCCAAAATATCAACACATTTCAACACTAAGTGACCCAACGGGTCACGGGTGGTCTAGTGTAGCATTAGAAACTCACCAATTTTTTTTTCTCGCCTTTCTTCGATAGCTTGCTTTCCCATCAACAAGGCCACTTTTAGCAGCTTCCTTCCATAGAGAGGTTTTTTGTGACAGTGATAAGAATATTCATGATTCTCCTTCTCTGCCCCTATCTAATCATATGGTCTCCCGTAAAGTATGTCTATAAAATCCACAGGGGTTTTCCTTGAAAACGAGCAAGGTCTCTAGCTCTGACTGTATTTCAAAAACATATCCTTTTTTAAGTCGTCAACGAGTTACTTCCTGTTCTTGGCCGTCTTTTTTGTCACATTTTTAGTGATTGCACTTGAAGGAAGATGATTGCTCTGATCACTCAAGCTACGGCACTATTGCATCAACATCTGTCTTGAAAGTATCAATGTTTTTTTATTATATCACTTTTTCAATACCTTGAAACCATGCAAAGCACGGATTAACTTCACTGTTGGAATGTGGAGAATCATTTGCCAGCATTGTTAATATTTCTGGTCACATTTTGTTTATGCCTTTACCCTTACCTGTAAGCTTATGTTCTGATTATTTTCCGTAACCTTTTCATATCTTGGTAACAGCCGTTCTTGTACTTCCTTCCCCATTTTAGTGGTGTTCTTGGGGGGCTTATTCTCCCGTTTCTTTCCTTATTGTTTGTCACTTACCTTATCCATCTACATTTTCCCCTGTTCATGCCTGTATTGATGATTGGGTCCCCCACTTTTGTTTTGCTCTTCACTTTCTATCCCTTCTGTTGCTTGAACTTCGAACTGCTCTTTCTTCATCTAAAAACTGCAATATTGAGAGCTTAAGCGTATCCTAACAGAGACGCTATTATTTATTCAAGTTCAGAGACTCTAGCAGTCAGTTTTTGCCCATTGCTCCAGATAATCACAGGTCGCAGTTTTAGAAAAATTTTTTGACTTTTTTTATAGCTCATCCCCGCATTACTTATGAGTATTTTTTAAACATTCAGATTGCTAATTCTGCATTTAAAATAATTCAAGTTTTTTGTTTCGATAATATCACAATTTTTCTCGCTGATACAATATTTTTATTAGTTTTTTCGTTACGTTGACTTTTTTTGGAATATTGCTCACGTATTTGGGTGCTACTTTTCATCGTGTTTAAGTATGACTGGATGAGGTATGACGTTTCATCCATCTCCTTACCTCTTTCTTTATGTCAGCTGGCAGGCATCCGTGCTGGTTCTTTACCGTGGGCGTTGCTTTAGAAATTGTTCAGCACAGCTAACTAAGAAATCCGTTCTTTCTCCTATCATGAGATTATGCAACTTACAAGACTCTGAATTCCTATATTATTCGACGCTGGTTGGTCTGTCGAAGTTCTGGAATGTTCTTGATACTTCTACTAGGTCATGGTATTTCCTTACACTGTCAGTTTTCAGAATGCAACAGACCTACTGTCGCCATCCTTTAGGTTAGATTCATTCAGTTTCATTTGTGGATTCATGTTTCTTCTAGGTCTGGATTTGATTAGACATACATTGTCAGCACCATCGGCTTATGTAAAAAGAAATTTTGTGCTTATTTGCTTCGCGCATATCCCAGATACTGCAAAATGAATATCTCCATTAAAACGTCAAAACTACTAATAGTATCGTCGTGTGACTTGGTTTTCCGTGTGAATTTCATATTATTTTCCACACTGGTTACGTCCCCACTCTTCGTCATGCCTTAAAACCACAATAAATCAGTATATTGTAAATCATGCACAATTGGTAACAATAAAGCAATTGCTTCTCTCAATTTATCAGCCATGAAGTCTTTATTTTTTTTACATTTTCATTTCCATTATCTTTTCAACTCGATATTTGGTGGAAATATTCCTTTCTCTGAAACAGAACGTCGCCCCTCGTCGACGGGAATTCACGATTCCGTCTTTATGCTGCTCGTCTATAATTGGATCATCTGCTCATTCCCATATTCCCTCATCATCCGCTCCATGAGAACATTAAACAATGTGTACGAAACTCAACCTTCTTGGAAGCTTCGTTTGCTCACGGAGGGGATTGGGAAGTAAATATAGTATTATACAGCCCCCTTCTCCTCTCTCTCTCTCTCTCTCTCTCTCTCTCTCTCTCTCTCTCTCTCTCTCTCTCTCTCTGCTAACACTCGCATATGGGCGCGCTTGTTATAACGATGTGTGTGTGTGTATATATATGTATATAGTATATTAATACAAGTCTGTATAAGTTTTCATATTGATATATTCACACAAAGGAAGAGGTTGGGAAAAGACTTGGTATATATATATATATATATATATATATATATATATATATATATATATATATATATATATATATATATATTTATATATATATATATAATATATATATATATATATATATATATATATATATATATATATATATATTTATTTATATTCATATTTATTATATATATATACATATAAACCTTTGTGTGAATATATCAATATGAAAACTTATACAGACTTCTGTATTGATATATATATATATATATATATATATATATATATATATATATATATATATATATATATATATATATATATATATATATATATATATATATATATGTATATATATATTTGTGCGTATATTAATGCAAAAGTCTACATATGTTTCCTATTGATATATTCACACAAAGAAAGAGGTTGGAAGAAGTCTTGGTTTAGACGATTACCGTCTTCCGTGACGTTAACTGTCAAGTGTGTCTATTTCAGAAGGCTAAGCCAACGCAAATTCACATGAATGTGTTAATCTTAACGTCAGGAAGCCTGAAAGACAGGTTATAACTTTCTGCTGCTGCTTTTATTGAAACCTAATTTGTTGTCGTGTATGTTTCTCTCTGCAATGTTTTTCCTTTTTTATGTTTTATCATACGTTGTAAGGTATGTTTTCCCTTATTAAGGTGTCATTGGCCACTAACTCTATTTTGTTTCATGGACGTTGCCTAGAAGGTCACGTTTCTCTTTTTTTTTCTTTTTGCATTTTTATATAGTTGTTTTGGACTGATTGTGCTAGTTACTCCCTCTCCCTTCAAATTGTGTTCTTATAAACACCAGTTTGTTAACAGTCTTCTTATTTCTGTTTCTTCGACTTAGCCATTAAAAATCTGACACACACATTTTTTTCAGAATGTATATTTTCCTATTATTATAAGTTGCATAGCTTTAGACTAGGCTTGGTGGTTTCAGCATTTATTAAAATACCCGACGCAGACTTGGCATACATTGTTTTTACGTAAACGTTATTCAAAGTTTATTTAGTCCATTGTATTTGTAAGATATCCACACCCCAGTTAATAGAGTCGAATGGCATCTAGCAACCAGGATTAGCATCCTACATAACTCCTTCGAACGGTTCCCCTGGGAGTTATGCCGCGAATATTGTCCTCACCGGGCGCCTCTCGCTGCTGACTATTCCTTCATCTTATTGAAGTAAACGAGCCTCCTAATCAAGACAGTGATAAGCCCCAGTTGTCTTGGAGGGTCGTTTTCGCTCCTTCCTACAGATGGTTAGAGGGTAAGAGAGTCTAACTCCCGACATGGGATTTAAGCATCGTAGAGGCTCCCAGCTGGCTGTATGACTTCATTAGGCCTTAAATCACGCCTTGGATGACTCCCATTACCATTGTGGCAGGGGTAGGGGGCAGGGGGAGGTTGGAGGACCTGGGACGGGAGCTGGTGCTTCTAGTTACCGTACGTTTCCCGCATTGGCACCGCCGAATGAAGCGGCACGGCAGGCAGGGGCCTGTTATGGGTAGGGCTTGACATTTGTTTCCGAGGGGCATCAAGTACCGCTAGGGGAAGGACGTCGTCATGCTGCGTCCTGGAATGCCTTAGTAGGTTGTTAGTAACTTTGAATCGTTTCAGGAATGGCATCTGTATTGCTTCCCTGCAGTTGCTGCTCGGTGACAATTGTGTGTGGTTGATATCAGCCATATTATACTGTCCTTACAGCTCCCAGACAGACTGAAAGGGCATCAGTTTGGTTATCTTTTGCCCGAAGGTTGTCGCCACTGGTATTTGAAGCCATTTGCAAGTGGATAGATATATTTTGTTTTTCTCGACATTAAGGTAAAGGAACTTACAGCCGGTATGGACGAAAATTGAGTTTGAAGATGTACGTACCTGGCAGTTATTTACAGGTGTGTTTATTATGTTCTGGCTGTAAACAATTGAGACATACTGTTGTAAACCTAGTCTTAAATAATTTTCTTAGGACCAGTTGATGCACTAATTGGCTGATGTATTTCTTTATATTTTCTGTAAGTAATTTTTGACCAACGCATCTCTCTCTCTCTCTCTCTCTCTCTCTCTCTCTCTCTCTCTCTCTCTCTCTCTCTCTCTCTCTCTCAGGGAGAGATACTGTATTTTTCACCGATGGTTGCTGGCGAGGGTGTATGTGGTGGGGTGGGGGTGGGGGTGGCAAGGCTTCCCCGCGGGACCTCATTAGGAGAAAATCAGAGGGGGATTAAATGGATTAATTAGAGACAAACGAAAAGAAAATGGGGGAACCGGAAACAAAAATGTTTTGGACGCTCTATTCTTTGCTGGTTTGGGAATTTCTCACGGTTACGAGATTTCTTTAAAAAAAAAATAAATTAAGATAAAAAGGCCTGATTGCGTCAGGAAATTCAACACTTTAAAGGTGTGGCAACTTGTTTTGCTCACGAGATTTCTTTAAAAAAAAATGAAATAAGATAAAATATGGCTGATTGTGTCAGGAAATTCAACACTTTCAAGGTGTGGCAACTCCATTAAGACTTGTTTTGCTCCTTTGATCAACAAACAAGAAACAATCTGGCTATATTCAATCTTCGACTTCGTAATGCATAGTTTTCCTTTCTAATTGATGAAATTATTCGAGCAACCAGTGTTTATGAGTAATTCTGTACGTTGCTTTTCTCAATTTTCGTATTCAGCCCTCTGGACCTAACCTTCTGAAACCACTTACGGTCCGTAGCTGGAAATTAATTGTATGAAATCTGTATTTCATTATCATTTTTAATATTTTTTTTACTATTATTCTCCATATTAGTACTGTCATTGCCATTATTATGAATACTGTTTTTTCTACTTCTTCAGTAGCTGTGTGGATATTGCCAATTATCATTTTTTTCGTGTCATCTCATGCACCTGGATTACGTGTATTCTATTTGCATATTCCATATATATGGCCCTGAGCTGAAATAATGGATATTATTATTATTATTATTATTATTATTATTATTATTATTATTATTATTATTATTATTAAATATTCTCTTTTGTCCTTCGTCGTTCTCGTGGTCGAGAAACGAAATATATTTTTCAGTGGTTCATGAGTTGTCAAGTATTAGCACGTTGTTCAGGATTCATGCATGACGGCTGCTCATCTGAAAGTGGTAATTCTAATTTTTTCCTAGTCTTTTGGAAAGATTTATGGAGAGCATTTAAACCCAAACTGCTGTAAACTTTATTATGGGTATATAAATATATATGTAAATATATACACGTGTATGTATGTATGTATGTATGTATGTGTATATATATATATATATATATATATATATATATATATATATATATATATATATATATATATATATATATATATATATCACACATGTATGATATATGCATAGCTTTTCCCAGTTAGCTCATGAAATAAGTATCTTTTATCAATCCCAGTACAGTAAGTTTCCTCCTAATACTGACTTTATATTTTTGAAGGAATATTCTATGTTGTATTTATAGTTAGATTGAAATTTTCTCTCTTTTTAGATAACTTAAACGAAATTTCATATCCGATTAATACGTTAAAAACTAAAAAAGGCTAATATATTCTATTAATAAATAAATGTGATTTAAAAACCAAGAAATAAGTAGGTTAAGTTAGTGTAAGAATGAATATATATGTATATACAAACATACATACATACAGACACACACAGTCGACATACATACATACAAACACACAGTCAACATACATACATACATAAAGACACACACAGTCAACATACATACATACATACATACATAAAGACACACACAGTCAACATACATACATTCATACATTCATACAAACACACACAGAGTCAGCGCGCACTTACGACAGCGTGAGGAGCAGAAGCCACTGGGATTTTGGCCGTATTCACCTGCCACCTGAACGGACGGACGTGCAATAAACTAGAGCCTGTCAGCGGGGCAGTGACCATGTCAAAACACCCGGTTCGCCACATCACACCGACATGATAATCACTTTGGGACTGCCTTAAGCTTTCGAGGAAATTCCGGAGCAGAAACGGCAACAGCAACAGCAACAGCAGCAGGAACAGCAGCAGCAGCAGCAGCAGCAGGAGACCCGTCACTGTGGGTTGTCTTGTGGTATGCCGACACGCTGTGCTGCCTCTCATCATGCTGGTGGGTCTTTGGTCGGAGAGGTGTGCGTGGTGTAGGCGGCGGAGCGAATTTAATGAGGAATATATCGCGGCAAAGTGCTCCTCTCTTGCATCTGTTCAGGCCACATACACAGTCCCGTGCGAGGGCGGCTGGTTGTGCCGCTTGGTTGTATCGTTGGCTATACACTTAGCTCATTACGATGTCTCAGTCGTGGCATTTGCCGACCGGCGACATCTTAGAACACTGAACACTCTTCTTCTGCCTCGTCTTGAGAACGTCTTCTTTCGCCATGATGAACCTTTATTTTGAGGCCATATATTGCCTCTAATCCATTTTTGGTTAACAGATTTTTTTTTATATATATTGTTGCAATGATGTTGCCGAAATCATATTCCCTCTAATGATCCATTTTTTGGTGAATAGAATTTTTTTAACCGACTTTTTTTTATACTTATATTGTGGCAATGTTGCTGAAATATAAAAAAGTATCCAGTAAGATAACGATAACACGCATCATGCAGAATAACTTTGATGACTGAATGTCAGAAGGAGACAGTAGAACGTTGCGTGTTATCTAAAACAATTCACATCCGTATTGTCAGGCGGAGAATTGGAGACAAATTCTCTCTGCCTGTATTCGAAGGTTATCGATGAGAGAGGAACGTTATAAATACGAACGTGAGAAAAAGCACACAAGCAAATATTGTCCTTAAGATGTAAGCAAATCTCATTTAGAAAGATACAGTGCTGCAAAAAGGCTATAAATAAATACCTTCGCATTTTAAGGCGAAATTATTTATCTGTAAAACACAGGGTTTCTTGGAGAATCCTATTCTTTCTCAGGTTTTGGATTTTCTTAGATAAAGGTCATTTTTATTGTCTAATGAAGACTAACACAATGAAACTTTTTATATGAACAACTAACAAAATCTGGTTTGAAATTCATTTTCGTAAAAAAAAAATATAGAAAATTTTTTAACGTTGATTAACAGACGGGAGAACAGTTGGAATTAATTTTCTTTAAAAAGAATATAATAAAAAAAAGTCAACGTTGATTAACAGACGGGAGAATGGCAGACGGACAGACTAAGCACTTACCATTACCCGCACATTCCCAAGTGCTGAAACCGACCTGACCTTTCGACCAGAGGCAGAAGAAATAGCCAATAATTCACCCCCGGGTATCGGTCACTGGTCCCTCTTTAATCGCCCAAGTTTTCGCATCCATCTGAAACTTGGTTTATTCAACGCCAGAAACTTGATAATAATGAGACGGACAAGAGAAAGGTTCACTCTTCTTCTGGGCCTGATTTTTGTTGCGCGGTCGTGCAGCTCACGTAAACACACGGCGAAAGTAATCGTGTACATTTTTTACTCAAAGTAAATAAACTTAATTAACTTGTCGCTACCGTTAATTTACACTTGTGTGCCCGGTTTACAGTCTGGAACCATTTGCTATAACTGACTCGTCTCTGTCTTGAGTGTCTGTATGTGCGTCCCCTCTATACGTCCGTCCATTGGGTAAGGTTGTTAAAAGCGCTATAACTTCATACACATCATGTATGACTGATGGGGGATTCATCATTCATGACCTGGCTCCAAGGGTCAACGTAACGGTCAATACTTAGAGGGGCAAAGGTCAAGCAGGAGGAATTTATCTTCGGCCATAACTTTTGAAGTGTGCGGGTTAGAGACTTCATATTGGCATGCACACTCCGCTGATGATGCCGATATGCAGAGGAAGGCAAAGGTCATGCGAGAAGATGGAATGTCTGTGCATTATTCTGCCACAAACACACGTTCTTCTACCTCCTGTCTCTTTCAGGGACATTTGGTAATTGTCCCCTGTCTGTCTATCTGGCTGTCTGTCTACCCTGCCATCAATATGTCTGTTGAGCCACAAAGGTTAAAGATTTAAAGTACTGTACTTTTGATATTTCTGAAGATAGGGGTATAAAACTTCATGTAGACCAACTGTGGTGATAGGGATTCATTATTCATGTGGTAGACCCAATGGTCAAGGTCATACTTAGGGGTAAAAAATCAAATAGTAATTTAGCCTTTGCTATAATTTATGAGCTACACAAGTCAGAGAAGTCATCTGATATATACAGGTTCCATCAGTATGTCTGTTGAGCCAGAAACGTTAAAGATTTAAAGTACTGTATTTTTTATATTTCTGGAGGTAGGGGTACAGAACTTCATGTAGACCAACTGTGGTGATAGGGATTCATTATTCATATAGTGGACCCTATGGTCAAGGTCATACTTAGGGATCAAAAATCAAATAGTAATTTAGCCTTTGCTATAACTTTTAAGCTACACAACTCAGAGAAGTCATATGCGATGTACAGGTTCCATTACTGAAGCGTGAGCTCAAGGTCATAGTCAGGTCAAAACCAAAACTTAACCTTGCCTATAACGTTAGATGGAGACTTCATATGTGGCATATATAGTCCAGTAATGAACCTCAAATTTTGGGGAGTGACTACAATTAATTTTGCTTTTTGGTATAATAAACCTTCTCAAGAACTGAAGACGATTGGCGAAAAGGCCACCCGAAGATTTTGAGGAAGTTTCTCACGTATTGCAGCACATTATATATTAATATCCTCACGTCCTATAAGCGGTCAAAAATAGGAAAGAAGGGATGCTAGCGAATAGTCAGTTTTCATTTTAGTGAATATAAGACAGAGATGTGAGCGCTGAATATTTTTCGTTTTTAACCCAAGACAGTAATGCTTTAATTTATTATAATGCTTTATATTTGATAGTTTTACTGTCCTATGATTAATTTTGATTGCTGGACTAATAATAAAGCTACCAAATTCGTTACGGTCTCATTATTTTTCTCTGGTACTATGCACACATACACACTAATATATTATATACTGTATATATATATATATATATATATATATATATATATATATATATATATATATATATATATATATATATATATATATATATATATATATATATATATATATATATATATATATATATATATATATATATATATATATATATATATATATGAATATTTTGAGGTAAGCCGTAAGTTTGCTTGTTTACGATTTATTTCCTTTTAAATTGCTTTAATTTTGGTTCGTCAAAGCTTCTTACTAAATGAGTTCAGGCGCATTACCCGATGTATTCCAAGGTTACTTCATCGGAGAAATATATCAAGTTGTACGAAAAAACTAATCTTATTTTTTTCATTAATTATTCTGTCAAGATGTCGCTTGCATGCTCACACGGGAACATAACCCCCCACCTCCACCTCCACCCCCACCTCCACCTCCACCCACCCATGTGTGACGAGGTCATTCATATTCTTACATAAAACAGCGCTCAGTGTTACGCGTTCTCACGCAGACTTAAGCACGCTGAAAGATAAACACGCGCTTTTCCTAATCGTCGATTTGACGAAAAATGTCTATATTGACAGCACCTCATCAGTGTCTTGCAGTTGTTTATCTTGCTATCAAGAATAATCTGCCGTAAAGGAAGGAAGTTAGTTTGTGTGCGAGATAAAAAAAGTCTTTTTCTCGCACGATTTGTTTAATTGAATCTGCGCGTCTGCGAGACCTTCCCGGCAATCACGAAGTCATG
>NC_089754.1:51467270-51494770 GCF_040412425.1 Macrobrachium rosenbergii
AATGTACCTGTTTCTTTTGATATTTGGATTTTATTGTGCATTCGTAAGTGCGAAACGTCCATTTTAATAAGCAGCTCGAAAACAAACTGTTTTATGTGTTGATCGGACAACAGTAAGCTGTAATGACATAATTTCTGAGATTTCTTCATAACGGGGTTAGTTACGAAGTAAATTATCCGTCTTTTCTTTTGTCGTATAGTGCTCTCTCTCTCTCTCTCTCTCTCTCTCTCTCTCTCTCTCTCTCTCTCTCTCTCTCTCTCTCTCAAATTAAAGTTTTTCCTTGTAAATGTATTTCCCGATAGTATCTCAGAACAGCATACTTTTCTCATGTATGTATTATGTTTAGTATTTGCGGCTTGTAAGAGATTATTCTGATGTGTGTGTATGTGGGTGAGAGAGAGAGAGAGAGAGAGAGAGAGAGAGAGAGAGAGAGAGAGAGAGAGAGAGAGAGGAGGGTTAGTGGGGAGAAAAAATGTAAATGGTAGTCCACATGCTGCATTGTTACAACCCTCACGTCCTGAGGAGAAATTTATATTTAGTGCGGTGCAGAATAACGACTTTAATATTCCCATGTTTTTGTTCATTATCTCCGAATGAAGTTCTTCATGAATATTATAATGGAAGGCACTTGGAAATTCACGCAAACTTTCATTCGCACGGCATTCAAGAAACCGAGATTTCTTCCATTAAAAAAAAAAGTCGTAATTCCACGGCATATGCGAGTTTCTTACCCTATCTCTCTCTCTCTCTCTCTCTCTCTCTCTCTCTCTCTCTCTCTCTCTCTCTCTCTCTCTCTTCCTCCTTCCTTCCTTCCCTCTCCACCAAACCTCAGATATTTCAAGATGGGCCAACAAAAAATTCACCGCGAGCCCTCGCTCCGAATCCAATTTCAGGAGTTACATACATGTGTGGAGTACGTGTGCAGGAAAATTGCGGGCCAAATCTTGTATCCCAGGGGACAACTAAAAGTTCCTCTCGAAAAAAAAAGAGAAAGAAATAAAAAAGGGAAAAATCAGATGCCCGAATGAGGCTATTTCTTTTTCTGACAATGGATACAATGATACAAAGCCTTGTATACACTTTTAACTGCTTTTAAAAACATGTTTTTATTTTGCTAACGGTTAGATTTGTGACTATTTTATGGGTTGTCCGTGTCATCATTACTTTATTTTTCTGTTCAGTTATTTTTTATTTTATGTGATTTTATTAGGAATGGAATGTCTGTCAGTTATTTTTTATTTTATGTGGTTTTATTAGGAATGGAATGTCTGTGTACCAAGCAAAATAATTATTTCCGTTTTTCAATAGTTGAAATATTTTACCTTTTTTTTTTTTTTTTTATCCTGTCCAACTTTAAGGTATAGAGGGACCTAACCTTCATTGCTTAATATCTCTTTGCTATTGTGTGAATCACTGGTTCGAGATTCATGAATGGTCCTGCTGTATATATGAATAGAGCTCTATTATCCAGATGAACGAATGGCTATCGTTCAAAATATTATTGAAGTGAAACAGGAAGCCAAGAGGCCAGTTTATCATTGACACTGACAGTTAGTATTGAAAACTTATTTTCTCATTTTCTTTGATAACATTTTAAACCCCTTTCTCTCTTTCTCGTGGGGTAATCGACTGAAATTGCTTGTAAAAAGAGCATCTGAAATATGATTACATTAAAGTTTAGTTGGTGTTATATACACTTTTATGAATGATTTCCTGTTCAGATCAAACGCCTCTAAATCCTGTCAAGCATAGGAAAGCAACTCTGTACCCTAGAATGGCCTCCAGTGATTAATCCCGGAAGGTAGCGCCGATTTGAGTCGTTGACTTAGGGGATTAATGGGGTTTCCTTGACAAGAATATATCTTCTTAAAATCTTCGTTTATATATATATATATATATATATATATATATATATATATATATATATATATATGTGTGTGTGTGTGTGTATATATATATAATATATATATATATAATATATATATATATATATATATATATATATATATATATATATATATATATATATATACATATACTCATTAAAAGTTCTGTCATTCGTGACTTCTATGCTTACAAGTATTAATCGATAAACCCCACTTGATTTCGAATCCGCTATGCTTGGGAATAACTTACATTCAAGGGAAATTTTTAACTGTAAATGCATCTAACTTCCCTTCATTGTACATCTAAATCAAAGGTTTGGGTTTGCGTCCTGCCCTGGCTAGATGCAGTATATATATATATATATATATATATATATATATATATATATATATATATATATATATATATATATAATTTTAAAGTGCAAAATATTTACTTATTAATAAAAGGCGCTTTTTTCACTCATGTGAACTTTAAGCCAATATTAATAAGAAGCGCTGACCTGAGAAAGATCATCTTACCTTGTTTAGAAAACCGAACGTTTTTGAGCCTTGCAACAAACCTTGCTAGTTGGTTGCTAGCTGCAGCGGGTTATGATGAAATTGTAACGCCCTCTAGAATAGAAGCGTATTTACGTTAAATGAGTATGGTAAGCTTTTAAGTAATTAAAGGAGTTGATATATTGAATATATAGAATATATAGAATTTAGGCCAAAGGCCAAGCACTGGGACCTGTGAGGTCATTCAGCGCTGAAACGGAAATTGACAATAAAAGGCTTGAAAGGTGTAACAGGAGGAAAACTTCAAAGCAGTCGCACTACGAATCAATTGTTAGGAGAGAGTGGAGAGTAAGATGGAAGAAAGGGAATCTGAAAGGAGTTACAGATAAAGGAACGAAAGGAGTTGCAGCTAGGGGCCGAAGGCACGCTGCAAAGAACCTTAAGTAATGCCTACAGTGCACCGCATGAGGTGCACTGACGGCACTACTCCCCTGCGGGGTAAAGGAGTTGATGATCATCCAGTTTACTTACCCATCCTTTCAATAAAATAAAACCATGCAGGATACTCGACATTAGGATGATTATATATCCATTACTTTGATGGTTTTCTTACTGTTGCAACGACAACGATTTATGAAGCGTTCCTTTCACGAGACTTCTTTAAAGGTTTTTGTCAATGCACTGTTTTGTTTTTCGATATTTATATTTTTAGTTGATGTGCGAGCAGTTTAAGCCCGCACGAAATCTGTCCTTCGTAGCCTCGCTGACTTTCAGAGCCTTTGCTGATCCCGGTCTAAAAGTGTTTCTCATAATCTTCCATACTTGGAGTTCGTTAAGTTCGCCGAGCTCTTGACGCCTGAGAGACGAGCAGAAGGCCTGGCAGTCTCTCTCTCTCTCTCTCTCTCTCTCTCTCTCTCTCTCTCTCTCTCTCTCTCTCTCTCTCTCTCTCTCTCGTGGCCTCCCAGTTATTGCATTTTTGTCAGTTATATATATCTTTTGTACTCATTGTAACATGTTGCCCTGTTTTTTTGTCTTTTTCGTCATTGTATTATTTTGGATTTCATTTCATGACTGGTTAGTTTATGTATGGTTAGTCTATGTAAGCCTCATTTACATTTTTTCTTTCAATTTCATCCACTATTCGTGTTTTTTTTTCGTTTGCTCTTAATCAATCTTGTCTAGTCCAAGTATCTTCCCCTCCCTTTTATTATTATTTAAATAATAAAGATACATAACAGAATGACCAGGCTTTTACCATTGTTGAATTGCTTATGACATTTATTCCGTAATCTTATGACTCGCACACATAAAGGATGACGTGCACACAATCTTTTGTACTCAAGGTTGTGATACGTTTTTTAAATGATTAATTAATAAAGGGAGAAGGAGAGGGGTATTGCCTATCACTGGACAGTGCTTGAGTTTTATATATTTGACTGACTTCGTTGTATGTTTATATTTATTCTTCTCTCTTGGGGGCCGAAGCTAAATGAACTTCGTTACGAATATACCTGATTTATGCTACACGAAAATGCATAATTCGGTTGATTTTACCTGTATTAGAGGGAGGTGCTCTGCATTTATGTAAAGTGGCAGATCATGTACTGAAGTGGACAAAAAGTTGAAGAGGTAATTTTTTTCAATACGTATTCCTTGTCATTTTATATTACTTGAATGTTATCAAGCTTCGGTTGCCCACAGTTGCCAGATGCCGAAGTCCAAGATCATATATAACTTGATATGCAATTAAAGAATGCTGGAGACGTACGAGAACAGTTTCTTCTGGTAAACCTCTTCTAACTCTTCAGTGATGAATAACTGTGAATCCGGTGTAAAAAAAAAAAACTTAAAAGAGAGTGTTTGTTTGCAAAATTAAAATTTCTCGCCCTACAAAGGTAAAAAACTAATAGTATAGTTCTGAGGAACAAGTTAATTCAGTATGTACTACAGAGAGAGAGAGAGAGAGAGAGAGAGAGAGAGAGAGAGAGAGAGAGAGAGAGGGCAAAATAAGGTGTGAAAGAAAAATGTTGTTGGGGCAAGGCCTCGATAAGTGATTCACCACCGAGAGTCAAATAAACCATTACCTGATTTTTTCCATTGTAAATAGTGACCAGCCAATGGCATTATGATAATTCCTTAAAGCCTTTGTCATATCTCTCTTTATCTTCGACTTGAGCCTTGTGCCATCGCAGAATTCATTTTCGTCCAACCCCCACCCCCATCCCCACCCCCACCCCCTACCAGGTCCCTCCCCGGCGAAACACTTCGCTCGATCATTTATTATCTATCAAATCTCCCATTAACAAGACTCTAGTTCTTAAAAAAACAAGTAAAGTATGCGCCGAAGTTTCTTCGGCGCAATCGAGTTTTCTGTACAGCTTATAATGCTGTATGAAACTCTCACCCACGGCCCATGAAACTCTCAGGCGGGCGTGGTGGCCTATGTTTTTGCGTTGCCAGACACACGATCAGGGTTAAATTTAACCTTAAAATCAAATAAAAACTACAGAGACTAGAGGGCTAGAATTTGGTATGTTTGATGACTGGAGGGTGGATGATCAACATACCAATTTGCAGCCCTCGAGCCTCAGTAGTTTTTAAGACCTGAGGGCGGACAAAAAAAGTGCGGACGGACAGACAAAGCCATCTCAATAGTTTTCTTTTACAGACAACCAAAAAAGGTAATATCTAAGTGTGAAGGGGGAGGGGATGATCCCCTCTTCATCCCCAGCGCGATCGTCATTGCCAAGAATGTTGGTAATGATCGTGGAAAATGCTGCCCAAGATGCGACAGACGCAAGATAAAACGCCTTTTAGTAAGCTTGGCGATTATAGTGACGATGATAGAAGGGGCCAGCTGTCGGTCATAAAGATGCTGGCGGTATATAATGATCTAACTAAAACTCAGAGAACGTGAGTGGAGCTACGTCCTGTAATTGCTGTTATTTCTGTGCTTGTGTTTCTGTAGCATTGCCTGCTTTTTTTTTTTTTTTTTTTTTTTTTAAGTGCATTCCCGGCGGATGTGTTTTGATGTGGAAAGGTGCTTGGGGGTGCATATTTCTTTTTTTGTTTTTTTATATGAGCATTCGTTTAAGAGGTTTAACCACAAGTTTTTCTTTACGTTTGGTTTAGCTAAAAATCAATGGGAAAATAAACACATAAACAACTGACGAACGTAAGTTACGATGTTATTGTACCAAAATGCTTTTCTTCTCAATCCTTTCTGATTTCTTTTTCTCTTGACTCATGTAACGTCTTGACCCAAATTATAATTTCTATGACAGAAGTGGTTTCATGAATTTCAGATATCGAAACCAGGTATTCAGTGTCAGAGTGTAGAGTTTATGCACTTTGTCAAGGACTCAGAATGCAGAATGATTATACTAATTCAGTCCTTTGTGTACTTATATCTCCATGTTGTAATATATATAAGTTTATTTTGCAAAAAGCTTCCAGGCTCTCGAATGATCTAAAAAATAAATGTTAGAACAGTTTTTGTAGGAAAGCCGTTGTAGATATTCCTAACAGTGATGAAGAATATATCCATGAACCGTTTTCCCTTTAAAGGTGGCGGCAGAAGGGGACTTAAAGTTCTCTGCATGCCTGTAGAAATGGAGTTCCTAACCCCATACCCATTTCTTGACCTCATACAAGGCTGTATCAGCTGGTGGTGAGCAGTAGGGTTGGATTCGAGCCAGACCTTGCCACTGCGAGCCAAGCATTCTTGCAATATTAAAATAGCATACATTAATTGTATCACAAAGCGCAATTTTCCATATCTAGTTATTATATATATACATATATATGTATATATATATTAGATATTAGACATACATACATAATATATATATATATATATATATATATATATATATATATATATATATATATATATATATATATATATATATATATATGTACTGCATATATAAATTACTGCATAGAGAAACATTTTTATTTTGCAGATCTTTAAATAAAGGAACAAAAGTTTTCGAAAGCACACAAACGAAAAGAGTTTAGCTCGCAGGAAAGAGCTACAAAAGCATTACTTTTTTCCCCCTTTTTAGCCGGTTTTGGCCGGAGAAAAAAAAAAAGAGGGACTGTGGTTAAAAAAGCAGCAGTTTCTTGTAGGGTTTTCATATGTAGGTTGGGGTTGGGGAACTTTCTATAGGTTTTCCCTCCCTTGTCAATAGAACGTAAATTGGTCGGGAAAGGCATTCGATAGCCACGGGACTTTGCAGAATAGCAATTTTTCCCGCCGCTGGAAAAATGTCGATAAATGGCGTCCAAACAGGTGACCTGGTTTGCTTGTTTGTTTACTTATTCGAGTGGTCATTTTTTATGTTTGTTTGTTTGTTGCTTTATTTTATTGTTGTCATTTTATGTATTTATGTTGTAATGGATTTCTGCACTTTAGATATTCTGCGTGTATACGATTCATCACACACACATATGTATATATATATGTATATATATATGTATATGTATGTATATATATACATATATATACATATATATACAGTATATGTATATATATAATAAGGTATTAAGCATTAAACCGTTTCCTCAAAAGGGGGTGGTCCAAAGAAAGACCAACACAACGGTCACTGCCATAAACAGTTGAATTGGGTATGTATGTATGTTTTGTGATTCTGCAGAGAAGTGTCTTAGCGATAAATTTCTTAGAGTGGTCTTTGTAAAGGCAACTTTCATGCTAGGTCAATTATTTTCATGTCGTACTGAATATTTTCTCTTCGTTGCATTAGGTAAAATCAGGATGAAATAATTAACGGTCAAAATGCCGTCACAAATTTAGGATATCTGTAAAGAAAAAATTCTCTATTAAAATAGGGTTTTCGAACTAAAGCAAAGTAATCAATTTTCTACAGCTCGCATGACTATGATAAATTAACTTTTAAATGCTATGTAGTTTTCATGTCATGCCTCAGATCGCCCAGTTAAGCATATATTTTTTAGAATAGGTACCGTGGTAAATATAAATCCAATAAAAAGGGCGCCGAAGTTTCTTCGGCGCAATCGAGTTTTCTGTACTGCGTATAATCAGGGCCAACAAAAATAGATCTATATTTCGGTGGTCTCGTTATAATGCTGTATGAGCCGCGTCCCATGAAACTTTAACCACGGCCCGGTGGTGACCTGTCGTATATCGTTGTTAGATTCACGATTATGGCTAAATTTAACCTTAAATCAAATAAAAACTACTGAGGCAAGAGGGCTGCAATTTGGTATGTTTGATGACTGGAGGGTGGATGATCAACATACCAATTTGCAGCCCTGTAGCCTCAGTAGTTTTTAAGATCTGAGGGCGGACAGAAAAGGGCGGACGAATAGACAAAGCCAGCACAATAGTTTTCTTTTACAGAAAACTAAAAAATGTTATGGGTATCCATTTGTTTTCCCTTGCTGTAGGTAATGAACACTACGTTTAGATTTGCCTCTCTGACCACTGGCTCTTTTATAAATATGGAGGATGAAGGTACCTCGGTCCTGGCCTTGGACGGAGGCTACGTCTCTAAGCTCAGGATTAGCTGTGTCGACCTTATAACTGTGTGGGTACACTAGTAAATATACCTGGTTACTCAGTGCTATAGTTGCAGCAAAGTAAAGTATTTATCTTGAAAAGATTTTTGCCAGGAAGTTTTAGACCTTAAAAATCCCCCCAAAATGAAGTTTGTGTAATCATTCTTTGAGGTATGAATTAGTTTCCTTGTTGTCTGGTACATGCTATACCTTTTTTTTTTACGTAGACATGACCAAGAATGCACTAATAGTGAATAGAAAAACAAAATAGATATATAACTTACACAGTGAGATCTGTTCAAAGACATACCGTACAGGATACAGTGGAAAGTTTATATTAAATTAAGTCTAAAACAACTAGCAGTGTGTCTTGTATAAGCGTTACAGAAGATACCCGGAAAATTCTTTCTGCCAGGTTATATTTTCTTCGATAATTAGTAAAGTTATCTTGAGGACCACATTCACTTCCCTTACACTTGGTCCTGCCGATTGAAGCATGTCTTCAGTACCAATCCCTCAATACCATGATTCCACTTTCTTACGCCCTGAGCTTTCTTGGTGGAACATTCAAGCTCACTTTGTTTTTCAAAACTGCGTTAAGCAGATTATTAAGAGACCAAGAGTCTGTTGCATTCTGCCTTTCATTGAGTTTTAAATTTCAGGGCTATATCTCTTTTCCTTCCCAATCTGGTTCATCCGGTTGCTGGTCCATGTTTTCAAGTATTCTTAAGGCATATTGTATTTATTGCAATATATCCAGTGCGTTTATGTGCACGACTGTAAATGTAAGTTCATCATGCTAGTAAAGCCATTACCGTTCACTTGATCCAAAAGCCTCTCTCTCTCTCTCTCTCTCTCTCTCTCTCTCTCTCTCTCTCTCTCTCTCTCTCTCTCTCTCTCTCTCTCTCTCTCTCTCTCTTTCGATTCCGAGGGTGGCAGAGACGGCCTCCGTTAGATATGAAGAGATTCCCAGAATAGTAGCGTCGGGGACAGATTAGTTGGACCTGGGTTTGAAAGAGTTGATGGAGGCTAATGATGTGAAGCGAATAGCCAGTTAGTTAGTCGCTGGTTGGGATGGGTGGGGTAAGGGGAAGGGGGAGGGGAGATAAGGTCGCGGCGGAGAAGGGTTTTGCCTTAATGGCTGATGCCAAAGAAAAATGTCAAACGGTTTCGGGTGGACGATTGCCGGTTGCTAGACGGTCGCTGTGTGTGTTCTAATAATAGCTGTCGTGTGATAATTAAAAAATGATTGATTCTTGTCATTCGCTTTCCGTTAATGACTCTCTCTCTCTCTCTCTCTCTCTCTCTCTCTCTCTCTCTCTCTCTATGTCCCTTGCTTTCGACAAAGATATGTACAAATAAATTCAGATGATTTCTTATCCTTCGTGAGAGAGTAGTGGGTAAGAGTTGAACACATTTCTCCAACGGACCAAGATTTGAGGCTCGGCGTTCACAGCTCGAAATTCTTCACGTTATTTCCAAGTCAGATCTTCAGTTATTTCATTGGAAGTTGCATCCGAAAACCAGACCCTTGATCTTGTTATTTTTATGTCACTGTATTTCTGTGGATCTTGTGAATATATATATATATATATATATATATATATATATATATATATATATATATATATATATATATATATATATATATATATATATATATATATATATATATATATATATATATATATATATATATATATATATATATATTTGACAGAATTTGAGATCTTATAGACAGAATTAATGATTCAACTTCCTAATCGTGCTGAAGAGGTCATCATTGAGTAAGAAGAGTTGCAAGATATTCGAATTTATACATAGTTGCGAAATGATTTCCTCTTATCCTTTTAGTTCTACCAGGGTTCCTCTTCGTCCACAACTCCTGCCTGGTTCCCCCCCCCCACATCCCCCATCCCTTCCCCATTCTCCGCTTCCCCCTTCTGACCCATCTTCTCTGCCGGAGGAGGTGGCTCCACGCCACGTCATACCACCCTGAATCAAATATGTTGGCGAGGAATGGGAAGGGGGGATGTTGGAACCTGGAATAGGGGTGGGGTGGATCCAAAAAGAAAAACCTGGGAGCTTAAAATAAAAAAAAAAATGGACGCGCATTCCTGCGGGACCACACCATTAACACATTACTTCTGGAACTGTTCTCGGGTGGTAATGGCATTCCAGCGTTCATTTCCATTTCCCGTTAACTATAGAACAAGGGGGAATTACTACCAGAGAGAGAGAGACAAAAAAAAAAAAAATGATAAAGTCATCGAGTGGCTATAGAACGAGAGAATTGCTCTTCTAAAACGCTGGCGAAAAGGGGGGGAAAGTCGGCGGACGCTTTGAAATATTTTTCGCGCATTTGACTGAAATCGGATCATTTTGTATGCAAATTGTATTTTGTGGAGGCCCAGAGTAACAATTTTCAGGAAATATTTGCGCCAACTGCATTTGACGTTATGCTAATCTACATAAAATTGTATCCCTGCTAAATGCGTTGGATGGAAGTTTTTTATGGTTTAGTCCTGAAGGGGAGAATGAGAGAGAGAGAGAGAGAGAGAGAGAGAGAGAGAGAGAGAGAGAGAGAGAGAGAGAGAGAGAGAGAACTAAGCATTTGAACTATTGATACCATAGTATATGCAGTGATATTAAGAAGTGCTTTAATGCAATTTTTATGTGAATAATGCCATTCTTAGTGATGTTTATATTTCCAGCCTTTATATATGAAATAAAATCACTAACACTTTGACCAGTAGTTCTCAATATAGAGTTAGCAAATCATGCGTTCGTGCTACATTTCATGAAGCTCATACGCTCTAATAAAAACCGTATAATACAAGTCCTATTTCCTTCCTGTTTTACATTTTCATGTTGGCCAGAAATTGAAATTTTTTGCTAGTAAGCGATGCTGCGTTTGTTGGTATTTTACAGAACGCACCTTTGCAAGTAACTTTTGTCGACGTTCGTTGTTTTAATATTACGTTCGGTACTTGTTTTTTTAAACTGTTTTTTACTTATATACCGGAAGTTTTATCTTTTAGAATTGTACGGGCTGGTCTGTGAACAAGAGCCGCGTTGGCATAAAGCCAACGTAATCTGTAACAGGGGCATCTTATGGAAATCTAGTTTGTGGAAATGAATTGTATCTGTACTTATATATAGTATATATATATATATATATATATATATATATATATATATATATATATATATATATATATATATATATATATATATATATATATATGTGTGTGTGTGTGTGTGTGTGTGTGTATGTATGTATGTATGTATGTATGTATGCATTGGATTTAATGTTCAATTATAGAGAGACATGGAATATTCACTTATATCATATTATGATTCGTGCCGGTATATAAAAGATCCTAATTACAAAATTCTTATATTTCGAGTCACAAAAAAAGGTTAGTAATGAAACAGTCCAAAACACGTATATTCTTTCTAGGAAACTACTGAATACGTTCATGGCTCTTCACATAGGATAAAAGCAGTTTGTTTTCTCTCTTTCTGTCTCCTGACAGTGATACGAGTAAACGTTTTTCCTTCAATAATTTGTCTTCAAAAACATTTATAGTTTTTTTTATTGAGTGTATATTCCTTGCTTCCTGTCAAGATGAACGATGTGTAGGGTGAGCTGATATGTATATATATATGTGTGTGTGTATGTATGGATGAATATAAACTTATCCTACACATCGTTCAGAGTGATTTGTTTTCATCTTGACGGGAAGCAAGGAACATGTATTCAATAAGAGAACGATACATGTATTTGACTGAAAATTGTAATATATATATATATATATATATATATATATATATATATATATATATATATATATATATATATATATATTGTGTGCGTGCATGTGCGTGTACGTGTGCGTGTGTGCATAAGACATATGGGTCGTAGTATTCATTATTGTTATTAGTAGTAGTATACCGGAAACAGGATCCCCAACTGCCGCGGTGGTTGGTGGTGGCCGCAGGAACAAAGAGCATTACCATGAAAGAGATTAAGTTATTTTGCATGTGCTTGCCACATCATCAAGACCATTATTGGTATTGTAATCATCATCATTTTTACTTTTCAATCGCGTGGCAGCCGTTGGCAACTGATGGCGCTTGATAAATGCCATGACGTCCCCACTCAATTGCATTTACTGGAACTTGGTCAGCGCTGTAATACTATGCAGCTGTCAACTGCATAATCACATTTTCGTTAAAGCTCATTGTTCAGGAAGTTTTTCGTTTCCCCTTCTCTTTTTTTTTTCCATCAGAAATCCCCATGTTGCTGGTTTTCTATACCTATTATTTAGGCGATGATGAACCGCGCTCAGCCCATACACGACGCGAGAGGCATTTTGCGTTTTTAATGTGGCCTATTTATTTCGGTTTGTGGGTGATGTGTGAATTTTGCTGCTGATTTTTTCCCTATAGTTTTCTTGTCTGTATTTTCTTGTATTAGCCTTTTTCCATTCTTCTGCTTCCCGTTATTTTGTTGGAACCTGGTTGATTTTTCCCCTTACTTGTCCTATCTATATTTTCCTGTATTTGCCTCTTTCCATTTTTTCCTACTTCCGGGCATTTTGTTGGAACCTGATTGTGTTTTTTATTAAATTGTTCCTGAATAGACGTGAATAGACGTTCATGTTGAAAGTATCACAACTACTGCTAATAATAATAATAATAATAATAATAATAATAATAATAATAATAATAATAATAATAATAATAATCCAATGAAGGGTAAGAGCTGACCTGCAGTCCCGTTCCTATCTCAGAGTCCAGCAGACTTCAGACGTTCTTGGGAGGCCCGAACTAATTGTCGTAACAACAGGAAAACAATGCAAGAGTTGCCACAACTCACGTTACGGTTGCAATCCCAGTGGCTATTAAGGGGTAATTACAGGTCATTACCGACCTCGGCAGATAAACAAAGGCCTGACGAGTAAATACGGAGCTCAAGGATTTAAAGAGATGGCCGACATGGGAGCTATATTGGGCTAAATGGCCCCGTGATTAATTAAAATAAATTATTCAAGAACACAAACACACACACTTCCATTCGTCTTATTCACGGGTGGGTATTTATTTTTGTTTTGAGTGTGTGTGTGTGTGTTTGTGTGTGTGTGTGTGTGTGTACTTTGAAACAGACATCCAGCTACTGTGCAATGCATCCACTTCTTTATTTGCACTGTAGGCATTACATAAGGTTCTTTGCAGCGTGTCCTCGGCCCCTAGTTGCAACCCCTTTCGTTCCTTTTACTGTACCTCTTTTCATATTCTCTTTCTTCCATCTTCCTTTCCACCCACTCCTAACTGTTGATTCTTAGTTCAACTGCGAGGTTTTCCTCCTGTTACACCTTTCAAGCCTTTTACTGTCAATTTCTGTTTCGGTGTTGAATGACCTCATAGGTCCCAGTGCTTGGCCTTTGGCCTAAATTCTGTATTCAGTTTCACTTCTTTATGTACCCACTTGCAAACACTCATTTAAGGAATCAGACACAAGCAAATTATATTTTTAATTCGTCTGTTTTTTTTTTTCTATATGAAAACATAAGCAGATAATTTAAGAAGGGATTCAAAAATTTTTATATCCTATTATATGAGCATACAAAAATGTATTGAAGCGAATTATTAAAGCCCATACGTACACACACACACACACACACACCTCTGCTGTGAATACTCGGAGTAAAATCTTGGGAGTTTTTTTTAGATAGTATGTGAATTGTAAACAGAAATACTAAACTTTGGATCCGGTAATTGTTTTGTACAGCAATGACATGCATGGCACCCTTTTTTTTTTTTGGTATTATACCGCTAGCGTGTGGTAAACATAGGTTAAGAAAATTGCTTTGTAACAGTACAATAAATCTCACTGTCTCTCTTTGTTTGCGCTTCCAAGAAACATAAGCTTACCTCGATGTGTTTTCCGTGATGTTGCGCGAATAAGCATATACGCACGTACTTGTGTTTGTGCATGTGCGGAAAAGGTAGTTTTATTTTTGGTGGTGATTGCATTTATAATGGCGTATAAACGCATTTATTGTACGTCTATTAATAGCTTGAACATCTGTTTGCCACGTGTCTGAATGCTTCCTTAGATTTTCCGAACATCTCGGTATGTACATTGTTATACTTAAACTTAATTTCAAAGATATCTTTACAATTAGATCTCTGCACTAAGTGTTTATCAGGTATTTCCCACTAGTTTAGTCAACCTTCCTCGTTCGCGTACATGTGTAGATGCTATGTTCGTAATTGCTAATCTTATTCCCTTTTGCAAAGTTAACACCACACTCATGTATTCTTATGGCCAAACATAAACGAAAAATATCTAAACGAAAAACATCTAAAGTAATCTTGTTGAAGCTGTGAAATTCTGTATTAATCAGACTAATGAATTGTGTTATCGATGTGTTGATCATAATTGATAATCTTATCTCTCGCACAAAAGTTATCTCCATATTCATGTATTCATGAGTCTGGCATTAAGGACAACGCATTCAAAATGATCCTTTTCCATCAAACTTAATTATGCTAATGAATAATGTTAATATGCTGTGAAGCATAAAAGTTTGGTATCTTTATGAATCCCATGTGTTCTTTTGTGAAGTCAGTTGTATTATAAATTAAATGTAAGTGATTTTTAGATGAGAAAGTTATAGTATCTTTCTCTCTGTATGTTTCCCCTCTCTCAAGGAAGTTAAAACCAAGGATAATAGGGCAGCTCTCTCTCTCTCTCTCTCTCTCTCTCTCTCTCTCTCTCTCTCTCTCTCTCTCTCTCTCTCTCTCAGTGTTTCAGGAATGAAAGTAAATTATGTTATGGCAGTCCTCTGTTATTTTTATCTCTCTCTCTCTCTCTCTCTCTCTCTCTCTCTCTCTCTCTCTCTCTCTCTCTCTCTCTCTCTCTCTCTCTTCTAGTGGCTCTGGTTGAAAGTGGTGGCTGAAGAATGTGTAATTTTCTTTCTGTCAGTAAAATGCAAAAGTAATTCCGAACTTGCACCTTTGTCAGTTATGGGGTTATCGATTTTAGCAGTTTCCCTTTTTCCTCCACCTTTTTTTTGGCATTAATTTGCAATTCCAGTTTTTATTATTCTTCCTGTGTTAAATTTTTTTTTTGAAACTTAATTGCTCTTGTTATGATTTTATGTAACACGGTACTCTGTTTTTCTTTTTTTCTTTTTGGTTAGGTTATAGGAATATTTTCATGTTTTTTTTTTTTTTTTGTTGTGACTAAAACTTAGTTGCCTGTTTTTGATTGAACGTTCATTGTTGCTTAAAACTTCTTTTTTTTTTTATTCGTGCAGTTGTTTAAACTTTTGTATTTATGAGTTAAGATATTTATTCTTGCAATTGTGTAAACTTTTGTATTTACGAGACAAGATATTTATTCTTGAAATTGTTTAAACCTTTGTATTTATAAGTTAAGATATTTATTCTTGCAATCGTTTAAACTTCTGTATTTATGAGTTCAGACATTTCTGTTTGTCCCTATTGTGAAAAAAATACCTTAAATAATGTACTGTTTTGTGTCCTCATCTCCGAATAAAATGATCTGCTCTGCAAGTGCCCGAATGATAATATTCTATGGTTGTTGCGGGGTGGGGGAGGGGGGGTGGGCGCGGTTGCCGTTGGAACTCCGCGGGAAATTAGAGTCCTGGTGTTAGGAATCCCGAGGGACCGTAAGTTACTTAGGCCATCTTATTAGGCCATACTATGTCAAGGCCCGCGTGACTTTTATTAAGAATTCCCATTTTCCAGAATCTTGCCTTTCCCATTCTGCGGTTAGTTATTGTTTCTTGCTGTTTAATTAGAAGTTAGTTACGCGCATCCAGCTTTCGATTACGGCGGAAGCAATAGATTCAGAGCAGCTGCTGCTTCTGTTTTTTTTCGTTTTTTTTTTTTTTTTTTTTTTTTTTTTAGCCCTAACCTCCTTTATAGGAAATGAGCACGCCCTCTCTCTCTCTCTCTCTCTCTCTCTCTCATAGCGTAGTTGTAGCATGTTCGCTTCACAACGAGGAGCTCCAGGTTGACTCGGGTAGAGGGATGAATGTTCATTATATATATATATATATATATATATATATATATATATATATATATATATATATATATGTGTGTGTGTGTGTATTTATATATATGTATATATGTTTTATTGTGTGTGTGTCTGTGTGTGTGTATGTATATATATATATATATATATACATACATATATATATACATACATATATATATATATATATTGAATAAAACCCATTAATATTACCTAGCTGTTGAATTATGTATATATATATATATATATATATATATATATATATATATACTACACACATGTATATATATATATATATACATATATATATTCATACACATATATATATATATATATATATATATATATATATATATATATATATATATATATATATATATATATATATATATATATATATATATATATATAATGCTACATCGACTGTGGAAATCATTCTAAAAGTTCACGACCTTTTTTTAGAAAGCACCATTAGAGAAAGTCAGTTCTTACATAATTTTCAACATGGTTTCACCTAACTCCAGTCTACCGATTCGTCGTGGAAGAAGATTCCTTCCCGAGGTTCCAAATACGCCTTCCCAGCATGGATGACCTCATTACTGCTCCCAAAATAGTGACCACGCAAGTGGGACTTGAGATAATAAAACAGGTGAAAGCCAGGCAATGACGGGTAGGGGAGTGGGTGGGGTGGGGTGGCAAGTCAGTCACAATTGGCCGTCACAGCCATTGCTACCTTGTGTATGTGATATTTTTCCAGACAGTGCCGGGTAGGGGAGTGGGTTGGGGGTGGGCGAGGAAACAAGTCAGTCACCTTGTCTATGTGATATTTTTGGCCGTCACAGCCACTGCTACCTTGTGTATGTGATATTTTTCCAGACAGTGCCGGGTAGGGGGAGTGGGTTGGGGGTGGGCGAGGAAACAAGTCAGTCACAATTGGCCGTCACAGCCACTGCTACCTTGTGTATGTGATATTTTTCCAGACAGTGCCCGGTAGGGGAGTGGGTTGGGGTGGGATGTGGAAACAAGACAAGTCAGTCACGATTGGCCGTCACAGCCATTGCTACCTTGTGTATGTGATATATTTCCAGACAGTGCCGGGTAGGGGGAGTGGGTTGGGGGTGGGCGAGGAAACAAGTCAGTCACAATTGGCCGTCACAGCCACTGCTACCTTGTCTATGTGATATTTTTCTAAGTAACCAAGAAAACACCGTCGGAAACCTAAAATGTAGAGGCCATCACGTTGCCACCAGAAACCACTTGCTTGTGTTTATTAGGCGGGGAGGAGAACTACGACGTTTCCCAATATTTGCTTTGAATCTTTATTCAGGTTCAGTTGGGTAAGCCTGTGTATCATCCTAGGTTACGAAACTCCTGTAGAAATTATACGGGTCGGCCTGGACCCATAAATGTCAAGGAAATTCCCACCTGGTTCACCCTATGTTCAAATTCAACCGCTTTCTAGTACCAGTTACGCGGAAAGTTGACTCATCCCACAAAATGCCGGGAAAGATAGTGTTGGCAAAGCCGCCACTCGTTCCCGTGGTTTCGGCTATCTGTTGGTCAACAGAACGTCCGTCATCCAGTGTCATCCAGAATCATGCGATGAGTGACATCCACTTGTTCCTGGGAAGTTGAAGGTCGAAGTCATCTTGTGGGCTGTCCTTGCTCCGCATGAATTTCGGCAGACCGCTTACCGGTGCGATGCTTCATCGTGGCTTTGTCCCTATTTTCCTTTTATTTTGTTATTTTTATTTTGAAAAGTCTTTTAAACACCTTATCTATATCAGAATTTGCAACGTAATAAATATGTACGGTCATATAAGTGATTGGAGCATGCAGTCACACCAAAAAATTTTACCCAGTACGTATCTTTCTGGGCGAGCCTGAGAATTTTTGGAATGTGTGTGTGTGTGTGTGTGTAACACCATATAATTAAAAGAGGACAACGATGGCGTGATACTCCGGTCCTACTTTTTTTTTTTATTTTTTTTTTTTTTTTTTTGCTATGCTGAAACTATTCGTCAAATGAAGTGTCTCCTAAAAGGAAATCTGTGGCATTTGCCGTTTAGAAAGAGCCAAAATACGCGAGGCACTCCTCTGTTATTTTCCCTGACAATCGGAGAGTATGTTTTTAATATATCGCGCACACAGTTATCATGTGGAGAATATTGGCATATCGAAATTCGAAGCTGGGCTTATCGGTGACGGCGGAATTGATTATTTTTTAATGGTTGTTTTGGCAGGGAGATTGCCATTTCTTTTGGTCTGTTGCATAAATGCTACAGGGCGTTTTGACTGCCCGACTGCGCGCGCGCGCACTAGCGCGTGTCATTACCCAATGATACGAAGTGGGAGAGGAGACAAGTTGTTCCTAATTATGTCGCAAGGCGTGACATGTCTATCTCACGATTCCAAACTGAATTAAGGCTATTTATTGGCAGAATTAATTAATGTGTTCCCCGTCAGGAAGTTTGATATTATGACAGTTTCGAGTTTCGTGTCGTAGTACACTTGCTTGCGCATGCAATGGCGCGTGTTCAAGCACCCACACACACAGATGAATTGAATATATACTTTATATACGTATATATATTTTATGTATGTGTGTGAGTGTATATATATACATATACATATATATTTATATATGTATTGTGTGTGTTTAAGTAACTTAAAATCCAAATCGGGCAATAATACAACTTTTTCGTTACCCTGATCATTTGTAGAAGAGAGGCTTTATTTTTTACGAGTATCTTAAAACTGTTAAGAAACAGACTAGAATATGAGGCTTTATGAGACTGATACCTTTGTTCTAACAGGTATCCTTACTTAGCTTTATCGTTGCTGTGAGTATTTTGTGTATGATAAATGTATATTCTATGTGAGGTGTATTTAAATAAATATGGAGTAAAAGGTTAAAGTAAGCTCTGATGTTGGAGCTTTAACTTACTAAGTTTTGACAAACATAGCTGCTCGGAATTTGTAATTGCAGTGATTAAGGATATGAAAGGAACATGTAGGGTAATAAATTAAAAAAATGGTGTTCGTACCATATTGCTGTGTCGTGGGATTTTGATCCGTTGCATTTGTAAAGACATTAGTGCTCTTATTCATTTTCAAACTGGTGTAAACAAATTTAACACCCGGTTTGATGTACAATTTATCTGTGTCTGTGTCTATCTGTTCTCCTTCCTGCGTTTCCATTTTTTTTCTCTCTCTCTTTTCTGCTCGTCTATGCATCTTCCTCCTTCGAACCATGCTTTGTAGTTAATGACCTTTTAGGCTTTTGGCTGATGAATATGCATACATTTTAAATAATGTGATAATAAATTCGTAATGGCCTGTTGGTATGTTGTCAGTGGCAGTTCTGAATATAGCCCAGAACCAGATCCTAGTCCAGTCCTTTCGCGTCGTGCCGTATACCTAAGCAGAGATAGTAATAAGAGGAATGGTTATGAATTGATGTCTTTATATATATATATATATATATATATATATATATATATATATATATATATATATATATATATATATATATATATATATATATATATATATATATTATATATATAATATATATATATATATATATATATATATATATATATATATATATATATATATATAATAAGCTCATCCAATATATTAGAAGAAAAGAACTTTTATACATATCAGGAAAGAGTGCAAATCATTTTTAATTACTTAAAATTTTCCGTATCTTAGTGATCCACACGAATACATTTATAATGTTAGGTAACGAAAATTTAATTTTTATTGTCTGGCGCGAGTTTGGCAGTAGCGTTCAATTTTCTAAAGTTTGAGCGCATGTTTTAGCTCCATCATTTAATGTATATGCGGGAATGAGACGTCCGAAAAGGCTCTCATTCAGGAAAAGTTTATAGTTAGACTTGGGGAAAGTTTATAACTGCGCGAGGAGGAGTTGGATCACGGTTGCGTTATTGTTGACGATGATATTCATGGCTTTGCTGTTTTGGGACTGAATGGAAAAAAAAAACGTTTTGCCCCGAGGTTGTGGCTATTTATTTTGTAATTGAAAATGTTTATTAGCGTCGTAACTGTCTGCGATGCACTGGCGTTTGTTGCTCCCGCCTCCGGGAATATGGCGGGCATACGTAATGCCCAGAGGAATATATCAGACGTTAATGCGTGAAAGAATCTCATGATAAAGACTGACTGGAATAAATGGCTTCGTTCTCCCAAAATCACGGCAGCAGCAGAGGCAGCCATCTGGACTCGAAGGTATAAAGCTTGTGCTTTTCTCAAGTAGAAGCTCTGAGGTACGCTTATTGCATGCAAGAGAGGAAGAGGAGCTGAAAAGAATTTTTGGAGTGATTTGAGTGGATGTATAAGTGTCGATATATATTTGGCTAAACTCAGATGCATGCAATGTAGAAGAGCTTTCATAAAAACTATTCTTTGACAGTTGTGTATCGTCTTGTTAATTGGTCTTTGGTCGTCGCAACTACATTGGGATTGAAATGGGGATTATAGTTCCTCAACAGCTTTTGTCGCTAGGACCTGATGTGTGTCAACTAATATATATATATATATATATATATATATATATATATATATATATATATATATATATATATATATATATATATATATATATATATATATATATATATATATTATATATATATATATTTATATATATATTTATATAATACATATATATATATATATATACAATATATATATATATATATATATATATATATGTGTGTGTATATATATATATATATACACACACAAACATTAACCTACAAATGTCGATTGATATCCAGTTCGCTCTACATCGGGAATATCACCGAAGGGGAATTAAACGACATGTTTGTGAATATCAAAAAGTCACGGTGTATGTGATAAAATAATTCATATATACACACATACATACACAAACTTAAAAGCAGAATTTACTATTGGAAAATTCTACTACTTGAATTTCTCATGCTATATTTTTCGTAAGTAAATTTGGAAAAGACCTTGATTTTGCCTAGTGTTTTATTCATACTTGAATATGTTTGCATGTGATCAGGGTATTAATTTTAATAGCATCGTAATCCTCTGGGCATTTGCCGTGTTTCTGCCTGTCTGTATTTAGAAGTTCTAAAGGAATTTGAACTTTCATGTATTATTGAAGAGGAGTGCGCTATGTAATCTTTTTCACGGTCGATTTGTCCTTAATACAAAATGTATTGGTTGATGAGAATGGTGTAATGAAACTACCATGAAAAGGAATGTACATACCTTTATGGACAATTCACTCAATGAAAAGAAAGTAGTGTAACATGTTTATGGGGAATTTGGCACAAACCCGACCTAGAGCTATCATTTCTGCCCTAAAATGGAAGACCGCAGTATCTGCAAAAATACAGAACTGAGAAAAATGGTAGATACTCCTTTGTCGTACTACTGATTTTGCAGATACTGCAAATGGGACCCCCTAAATACCCGTGGAAAGCATTGAAGAATCATTTTGAAACTCAGTAACTTGTATTTTAGTGTTTCACGAGCCCAGCAAGTGGCATATCTTAATCTCGAAAATTTTGCAGATACTGCAGTGTTCCATCTTAGGGCAGGGCAGATTTGTCATCGACGACGCCGTGTTATGATATAAAATTTATCAGACTTCTGTAAGAATATTTCTTTGTTTGTGATACGGAACACGGTTTTTGGTATCTTGTGATAGAAGGTTTTAGAAAATGTCCTTGTTTTTATGAACACGACACAAGTTAATCTTCTGCGGTGATTCTTTGTGTTACAGGTTTAATCTCTTTACCCCTTAAATAATAATTCATCCTTATGAAAAATTAAACAGCTGGGATTTATAAATCAGGTTAATTACTGAAATTATAACACTATAGGTATCAAAGATGAAAGGGTCTTGCTCACCTTCGAAGTGGGTATGTTGTTACTGAAAACGAGAGAGAGAGAGAGAGAGAGAGAGAGAGAGAGAGAGAGAGAGAGAGAGAGAGAGAGAGAGAGGCGGAGGACTAGGGGATGACGCAGCCGTTAATGACAATCAGTCTGACAATGGAGGTTTGTGAGCTATTGATCATCGGAGAAGGTTTTGGGATACCGTATGGAATAATGGGTTTCGGTATCCTTTTCCTCCTCTTTATTGGTCGTCTTAGGTTTTGTTTGCTTTCTTTTGTTTCTGTTTGTCTTAGTTTGCTTTGTTACGGATTGCAGCTTGTGTTACATTCATCACCGTAAGATGTGGTTTACGTTTTGTCGCCTCTCAGTTGTTGACTCTTTCTATCTTGCTCAGTCTCTCTTTGTTTAAGCATGCATACATTCATCCACATATTCGCGATGTAGAACGAAATGAGTATCCATATATTTATTCTCTGGTTCTTTTATTTTCGGTTTTCACGAACAGAAGCACCCGAGGGTCGGTAGACGACAGTCCACGGGTATTCCTGTACCGGTCAGCATTTTCACGGGATGTAACCGAGTACCGAGACCTTTCCCTGCAGAAAGCAGGATGCCATATCTTAAAAACTGACCATAGAATTTTCTTGAAAATAATCTCATTATGTTTCCCTCACCTAAATTATTCATGAGGTTCTTAGCTGACCTAACCCAACCTAACCTAACCTAGCCTAACCTACCCTACCTAACCTAACCTTAGGTTAACCCAACCTAACCCACCTACCTACCTACCTACCTAACCAACCTAACCTAACGTAACCCCTAACCTAACCTAACCTAACCTAACCTACCCTACCCTACCCTACCCTACTACCCTACCCTACCCTAACCTAGGGGCATGGCAAAAAACCCTGGGCTGTTGCAATACTAGCATACATCTCAGGAATTGGCGTCTCGGTCAAGACTCGCCCTTAACTTATAGGTACCCAAAAGATACTTTGATCCTGGATTCTGTATCTTACTTGGGACTACCCAGTGCTATGGCATGGTACACATCGTCTTTTAGGGTCGAGGCTATATCCGTCAGGTAGTCCCACTTGGGGCTAGTTTCCTTTGCCAGTAGCCTGACTATAGGATGCCTTGGCCTAGAAAGCCTGACGTAGTGTTTACTACTTTTAGCCCGGAGATAAAATCGTTCTATTTCTTTCCTATGAAACTGATATATGTATGTGTATATATATATTACCCTATTTTTGTTTGTAAACGGTATATTTACTAATAAAGTACATTTTTTTCCTCTTGCCGGATAATACGCATGGTTACAAATTGTTTACTTATTTCATCATTTCTCTCTCTCTCTCTCTCTCTCTCTCTCTCTCTCTCTCTCTCTCTCTCTCTCTCTCTCTCTCTCTTCTAATTCTTCTTCTTCTTCTTCTTCTTCTTCTCTTGCACCATGGTATGCCTTAATTGTATCATTCATTTCTCCTCTCTTTTACTACCGTTGGCCTCCCACCCACTTTTATCCCCTTCCCTTTCGTCCCGTATTCTCATCTTGGTATAATCCTCAGTATACCCATTACTCCTCCTCCTCCTCCTCCTCCTCCTCCTCCTCCTACCGGACTCGTGGCGGTATAGGAATATAGGGAGGGTTGACAATTACGGGACAGATTTGCATATGCCATATAGAAATGTGTTTCGTAGTGTTACTAAAGGGGAAATTAGATTAAGCCTACAAATACACAAACGATAACTCTGCCGTCATAGTTTTGATTATATTTGGAGGTTATTCTGGGATTTTGATGCTGCTAACGCAGATGAATTCTTTTTCTGACGCGGCGCTACGGTGACTAGGAATTTTGTTTATATATATATATATATATATATATATATATATATATATATATATATATATATATATATATATATATATATATATATTATATATCTATCTATATCTATATATCCATATGTGTGTGTATATGTATATGTATATATATATATATATATATATATATATATATATATATATATATATATATATATATATATATATATATATATATATATATGAATGTGTGTTTCAGTTTTGTTATGGCTTACAACTCTCTGTTTATGTACTCTTCAAAATTAGATAATTGTATCCGATCTGAAATTCAAATTAACTATAGAAATAACACCACAGTGAGCTCATCGTTCAAGTCTAAGCGTATCACGACCTGCGTATGTCCCCAGGGGCGATCAGAACTCAGAACTCTGGTGTTTTATGCTTACGAAATGGGAGTTTTTATTGTCATGATGAAGATCTCAGATGATTTTTAGATTAGCGTACTACAGAAACGTGGAGTTCGGCCACCAAGATTGCATCAGGCAACTTTGTAATGATAGGGACAGGTATTACTTTTGAGATATATATTATATTCGTCACATGAAAGCTTTCAGACCAGGTCGACGAAAGTAAATTTTACTAAGGTAATATTTGCATTATTTATGCACTTCATCCTACGTTTAGAGAGAAGTATTAAACAAGGTTTGGCACATTTTATGCACTGAAAGTGGTACCAAGCATCCAAGTTGAGCTATTTACTTCTCTGGTCCTGTAAGACCTACTTTTTTTAATCCTTCACCAACTCTTTTGAAACATTTCGTGTTAGATTTACGTGTATTTTGTGTGGTCGTCATATATGTTTACTTGAAGTACTTTGTGACTTGTGTTGGTTTTCATAATACTGTTTTTAAGCAAATGTTGGAAGTTTTGTATGTTGTCTGTTGTGAGGGGACGGAATTATTCAGAATTTATTTATTTTTATCGGTATGTAGGGGAGTCGGGTTCCTTTGAAAATCTCTTACTTGATGTATATCGCTCAACAAAGTTTATTCCAAAATGCTAAACCTCTTAAATGAATTTTGGAAACCAACATGACAAAGATTCATTGCATCAATATTTTATGCTATTCAGATTAATAATTTTCTTATCTTGAAGATGCATGCATTGGAATATGTGGTTGGAATTGGATGATATTGAATTAATTATGGTCTTGAGAATGGAGATTCCCTAAAATCATCAAAGGGTGACAGTGTGATCTAGCGTCGGCAAGGATTCTGGAAGAAGTTTTCCGAAAAGGGAGACGTTCAAGAAATGTAAATGAGAATGAAGGCCAGTGTCAAGTGAAGTCCAAGTATGCTTCATATTTTAATAAGAAACGAGAGAGAGAGAGAGAGAGAGAGAGAGAGAGAGAGAGAGAGAGAGAGAGAGAGAGAGAGAATGTACTTTAATGAAGAGCAAATGAGTAAGTGATGCAGTGTACGGCCTCGTTATTGCCCACTACAATTCCCAAGCCATGAATGAGTAATGAGCTCTTTACTCGCGGTACCATTTTCTCATTTTTCTTTGTACGTGTCGTCTACTGATTCAGCTTGACGTTTTCGCATTTTAACACTTTCGCATTTCGTTCGGTGTCTGTTTGTAGTTTATGTTATATGGTCTATCCTTTTTTTTTATAGCCCATCTACTGCTGTTATTATTGCTGTCATCGTGTCATCATCACCCATCGACTTTTTCCACAATAAGGGTGTGGCCTCAGAGAACAGCAAGGCGGCTCTCTGTCTTCCACATTCATCCTCTTGCTGTTGAATCAAGGCTGAACATCCTGTGTCATAAATTTCCATAGCCACTTCATATATTGTACCGAGAAGATTCATCGGCTTACGCTTTATTATTATTATTACTATTGCGAATGTTACTGGTGCATATGATAAAGTGTTTCTATACATAATCGTTTCTAGCAGCTCTCTCTCTCTCTCTCTCTCTCTCTCTCTCTCTCTCTCTCTCTCTCTCTCTCTCTCTCTCTCTCTCTCTCTCTCTCTCTTCCAACCGCCAATGTTACTGGTGCATATGATAAAGTGTTTCTATACATAATCGTTTACTCTCTCTCTCTCTCTCTCTCTCTCTCTCTCTCTCTCTCTCTCTCTCTCTCTCTTCCAACCAACAGTGTTACTGGTGCATATGATGAAGCGTTTCTATACATAATGTTTCTCTCTCTCTCTCTCTCTCTCTCTCTCTCTCTCTCTCTCTTTCAATGTTACTGGTGCATATGATAAAGTGTTTCTATACATAATCTTTCTCTCTCTCTCTCTCTCTCTCTCTCTCTCTCTCTCTCTCTCTCTCTCTCTCTCTCATTTCCAACCGCCTTTTCCCCATAAAACATTGTCGCCGCCAACCTTACCCTGGCCCTTATCTTGATCCACCGTCATTGTTGCACCTTTGTTTTAAATTCGTGTGTAAACGTCTCTTTGCCGCGCATTCTCCCGGTCCCGTTTCTTTTTTAGCACATACACACACATCATGCATGAGCTAACACCATTTTACCTATAATGATACCCCCTCACTTTTTATTTATTTTTTTTTACCTCCTCTTTCCTTGAACAATGAAGGTTATGTGAGTTCACGAGAAACGTTTTAACAATGTACATTTTAAGGGTAAAAGGTATATGCAGATTTACACCCTCAGGTGTGTTTTTGTGTTCTCTCCCTTTGAAGGTGTGGAAGAGGACTGAAATTAGTAAAGCGTATTTTCGCGTAGACTGACAGCGTGCTGACGCCATAATTTGATGTTTTGGCAGTGGGATTCTCTGATTTTATGTATGTATACAAGGCTTTGATTGTCTTGCAATGCTTGCAATGTTGATTCCTTTTATCATATGACATTACGCCGCCTTCATTCTGTCGTCCTTGTTAGATATATACAACGGACTCCATAATTACAAGATTTGTGAAAATTTCCTACCTAAGTGTCGACCAGTTTGATCAATTCGTCATATTTTTTCCTTCCAGCCTTTGGAACTCTCCGATTTTCCTAGTATTTCGTAGACTGCCTTACTCCACACTTATCATGAGGTTACCTGTCATCACGTGAATTAGGCTACATAAACTCGCCATTGTTTTGACAGTTTTGCCCGTCTTGGTCTCGACACCATAAAGAAAAAAATCCTTCATACGATTGTCAGATAAACTGCTGAAATAGAATGGTAACTATTTTCAGGGTTAAGCATTGGGCATACGGCATTTAGGATTAATCTGGATTTTATGAATAATCTTGCAGATGTCAAGTTTATTTGGATGTTATTATTTATATCCAGGAATTTACAGGTATTCACAGTTTTGTTGACGGACGGATGAGGCGTGATTGACAGTAAAAATAACTTTTGTCATAACAAAATGTAATACATGGAATTATAATATTTGAATAATTGTGAGGTATAAGTGCATAGCCAGATTTGCAACATGTTTCGTGGTATATAGATATAAATTATATTATATACACATATGTGTGCATGTATATTTAAACACGTGTGAGTGTGTGACTGTACTGTGTATACAGTGTGCATATATATATATATATATATATATATATATATATATATATATATATATATATATGTATATATATTACATATTATATATATATATGCCCTGTTCTGTCTACATGACTGAAACATCTCACCTACTGTAATTAATTTTACACTTGTACATAATTCCACATTTCACACCATTTCAGTTATTTTTCTTACAATACCCTGATCAAGTATCCAAAAAAAAA
>NC_089754.1:51507270-51544770 GCF_040412425.1 Macrobrachium rosenbergii
TTTAAATCCAATTCTGTGTCCTGCGTAACTTATGGCAGGCTACCCCCTCTTTCATTTGTGAAGAAAATGGGGGACCTGTGCCTTGGAAGGGGAAAAATGCGAAAATATCTCGTCCAGCCACATTTTCCATTTTAACTTTCTCACAAATGATCATCATTTGATATCAACCTGTGAGTCGGGGCTGACCGGTCGAGGTCGAACATCAGAGAGACATTTCTTTGTCGCTGGTCGCTGAAAGCAGTTCGTGATTTTGCAGCATTTTTCCCGAATCTGCTTCTTCATTTTATTTTTTTCCCCGGGGGGAAAACGTGGCTGGGTTTGTTCGTTGATTTGGTATTGTTTCGTTTTTTGATTTCCAGAATTTTGTGCGAATTAGGTTGCTATTTTTGAAGCGCCCGAGGATTTTACGGGAGCGTCTCGCACAGCTGACTAATATTCTAACTCTTTCTCAGATCCTATCAAGTATGGTTACAAATCCTTCATTCATCTTTTCCTTCTCGTATTTCCATCATTTCCTTTTGAGTCCCGCTCGGCATAATGACGATACTTTGAGGGCCGTCACGCGAGTCTAATTTTCATTTTCTGCCGAAGGGTTGTTGCTTCAGAAACCTAGTTTGGTTTTGTTACCTGTTGAATTTTTTTCACCCGTCGAAATAATGAAGGAATCTAACCCTTGCTGTCAAGGTTTTAACAGATGCTAAACCAAAAAGTAACATTTACTGTTTCTAGTTCCTGAATTGCCTTTTTTGAAAATGCATTGTTTTTTCCTTTGGGAATGGTGATAATGGGACTTGTTTTAAGCTGGAAGAAATGATTCCCTTTTAGTCTTATACTAACTCCTGTGACTGACATTTGTCATCCTTTCCTTTTAACTCAACTCAGATCAAAAGGTACCACTTCATTTACTGTATTCCGGAGCCTATTTTTTTTTATTTTGCCATTATTTTTTCTATGGATTTTTGTTGTTACGGAAAATTTGTCTGTTCCAATGGTAAAATAGTGGATTATCACGCTACCCAGTCGATGAATTGTTCTGAGAGTAGTTGATCGACTGGGTAGTGAGATGATATGACTCTTTTAACATTAGAACCTGAAATAATAGACTTATTACTTCGTAACTTGTTTGACAATTCTTCTAAGAACGGTTTAGTAGCTTTTAACGTTAGCCCTTGTTTATTTTTCATAACCTTTTTCTTTAAAAGTAAAGCGGTTGACCATATTTGGTTTTGAATTTTGATCATTCTGATTGCCCGTTTATTGATGTGTATGTCCTTATGTATTGACTATATGTAAATAATTGTTTGTATGCACACCTCACTTATACGTTTTGCAAGATGAAATTACAGTACGTTGCTTTGACCCCTTTGAAAGGTCGTTCGCCCGAAAATGATTGACTGTTTAAACTCCTGTGCATGTGTGGTTCATCCGTCAATATTGTTGATATTTTTGTTTTTGCCTCTATATTTATTTCATTACTGTGGACTTTGAAGCGACGTTGTTATGCAATTGTGTGGCTGTTATTTGTTGAGTGTTTTCAGCTTTTCATCGATTTTAATGTTTCGAGTTCTTTGCTGATGACCTTAGTGTAGCTGGACATGCGATGCAGTCTTACCACATTACTGATGCCAATCCCTTGGCGTTTAAAAAGGGCTCGAATGAATTTTTTGAAACGCAGTTCGTCTTTGCCTTAGTTTTTAATGGCTATTTTTTTTCGTAACTCTTTCTCTTCATTGTAAGTGTATCCTCTGTTCTGTGGAAGCCTGTTGCGCAAGTCAGTGTCCTTTTAGCCTTATTTGCAATGAATGTCCTATCAATACCAGTGACAGTATTGATGATTACAGTTCGCCGTTTATGCAGCTAGGATGTTTTTAAGTTTTGTCGATGTCATGTAGACTTACCAATCACACTGTTATTAAGTCAGGTGAATTTTGAACCTTAGGATTGGCCGCTAGGTTATTTGCTTTTAAGGAAAACAGAATTGTTAGGTGTCTTCAGTGACTTAAAGCTCGTTCGATTTCAAAAGCATTGCCATTCTTTCTTTATCGGTTCACCTGCCATTTCACGAAATAGGTAACGCAATCATTTGTGTTTGCTTTTGGTGGCCCTCACTTCCTCATTGTCTTTACTGAATCCACTTCTAGATTATTTTTTAATGTTTTAATATAAATCTTTTGTAGTTTTTTTTTTACCTTAGTAATATATATTCGATTCTTAATTTACTTTCAATCCGTTCTGTGTTTTCAACTTTTGGTCATGATGATATTGTTTTGGTCAAAATAACTTCAGTGTTTCCCATAACCAGGTAAAATTGTGTAACATCTGTGGAAAAGCTTGTGTTTAATTTATTTCCAAAATTCATAAGAATTCGATTGCGCAAATAGCAAATAATATAGGTCCTAGGACACTGCCTTTCGGGACTCTTCTCAGCAGTTTACGAGACATATTTGCAATTTTCGGTTTAGGCCTCAAAATTTTTCAGCTAAGATGGTTCTTGAACAGTTCCAGTGATCTTCAGTGCCTAACTATTTTAAGTATTTTTAAAGCTCATTTAGTGAAGTATCAGCAGCTGAACTTTGATTTCAGTGCAGTGATTTTACTGAAAACTATCTCTTAAAATATTGCACCTTTCTAGATATTCAGCGAGCTGTCGGTGTACCATGGTTTGAATCATTTTTGTAAGAAATGACATGTGTAATAGTGATGGATATAATTAAACAAATCTTAAAGTATATGGCCTGTTCATGAAAGTTTGCTGTATTTTCAATATTTATAGGTTGTTTATTTTGCATAGGTTTTATCATACTTTTTGTGAAATTCCAAGTTCTTATTTTCTGCTTGGGGTATTGGGAGAGATATCTGTCAGAATTGCATTTGGTTGACACTGTTATGGATTTTTGTAAACTATTTCCATCTGAAAAACTGCAAATTTATTTGCATCTTCTGAAAAAAGTTACAATGCTGAATTTTGTCTGTAAGTAGCGACGTTAATCCTGCCCTTCAACCCCCGGGCTTCGTACCTATGTAGGTATATAAACTCTCAAGGTAAAGTTTATTTGTTTATTTATCGCTTGTTTTTCAAGTTGCGTCCTTTTGACCTTCGGAACCCGACGTTTCTTGTGCATTACATATTCAGTGACATTTCTGAGGCATTGCAGCTCTCATTCGCTACGTGTACACCATGAATTTTGTCCAGCTCTTACCAAGACGAAGGCATAAACGAGAATATTGGTCTTCAGTTATGTTGGCAAAAACGAGGGCGGTTAATTTCATTTGAATCGAGTCTCGCCGGAAAGATGTTTTCAAGGTTAACATTTATTGAGCCGTTCTGGAAAGAGCTATTAAAGATCGCACCATAAGCATCGCAGATAGTTCGTATAGGGTTATTTAGCCCATAAATGTCATTGCAATCACCTGACCCATAAATCCTGTTTTTATCTTGGAACAGTTTATCGTAATGGCGTTCTCGAATAGCCCGAGGTATCAGCGACCGTTGCACTCTCGTAGATTTTTACCTCCTGAGAGCTGAGCATTTCTTACTTTTGGGGGTATGGGCGGAAAAACGGACGTTAGTTCCAAGATATAAATAAGTATCGTCTCTTCTATAAAATACCATTTTATTCTTGCTCTGTTTAACTGCGGTAAAACGGAAAACTTTTCGTGATCTATACGTTATTTTTTTATATCGAAAAATTAACATTGGAAGGGATATCAACGGAAATTGTTGAAGTGGTAACTTTATTATATATAGGAGGCAGAATTACACATGGAACCTTACAGTAATTACTGCTCTCTCTCTCTCTCTCTCTCTCTCTCTCTCTCTCTCTCTCTCTCTCTCTCTCTCTCTGAGCACTCAGTGTGTACATGGTTAGCAGTTGCCTTGGTTGCAGATATTTTTATGCCCAAGAGATTTCGTAAACCACGCAAACCTAAATTCTTTACATTCCTTACATTCTTTGTATTAAGGGTTTCGACGGAATGGCCCAATCTTGTTTGGTTTAAGAAAGCAACAAAATTTTATATATATACACATATATGTACACGTATGTGTGCGTGCGTGTGTATTTGAGTGTTTAAGTGTAAGAGAGTTTAATTCTCAAGGATTATTTAGAACATTTTGTTTTTCTAACTCTCTCTAAACTTTTCCACTTGAACTACAATTTGAGAGTGAGGTCACTCTCTCTCTCTCTCTCTCTCTCTCTCTCTCTCTCTCTCTCCGTGGTGGTGCCTCGGCAGTAAAAAAAAAACTTGTTTCAATTTTTTTCTTTTTAGGTCTCTCATTTATCATTATGTTGACATGCGCTTTGAAAATAATTTCTTGGAAACATTTTTCTTGTATTTTGGGGTCGAATGGGGGAATTCGGCGTGCATTAAGGGCTTTCAACGTTTCAATAGAATCTCCATTTGCAATCTCCTTTAATCGCACCGTGATTACCGAGATATATTTCGAACTTCCTTTTCGGGGTGAAAGCCCACGTTACTCCGGCCGGTTCCGCTTGGAAACGGAAGGCCTTCTGTATTCCGGATTATTCTCCTTTTTAGGATTTTATGAATTTGTTTCTTGTTCTCATGATTATCAGCAGGTTGTTTGGTTTTCTTACTTTAAAATGTTTTTCATTCCTCTTCTTAATCTTTTTTTCAAAAATGTTTTTCATTCCTCTTCTTAATCTTTTTTTCATTCCTCTTAATTTTTTTTTTCATTTTAATTAAGGTTTTTAATATTTCTAGCATTGGTGATGGTTTCGATATTATCAAAGGCACAAGCTTCCCACGCACTAAGTACTTGCTATATAAAGTCTTGGTTTTCTTTAGCGGAGTGGCAGTTATTAACAGCTTACCTAGTGGACATCAGCACAGCAACATAAGCAATAAAGGCACCACTATCATTAGAATCGGCTTTAGAATTGGTTTATAAAGTTGTTTCCTTTGAAATATGCTATTTATAGATTATGCTTCTCTCTGTTAGTAACCTTCTATCTCCTACTGGTACTTCGGTCTGCAATTCCTACGCTGTTCAAGCCTATAAGAGCAGTAGTATTAACAGCAGCATTTACTGTAACATTACCAACATAAGCATCAGCAGCAGAATTAGCATTTGCAACCTTTTTATCAGTAGTAGCATTAAAAGTAGCATTGTCGTTAGTAGCGGTAGCAGGTATTAGTAGCAGCAGAATTGCCATTATCAGCAGGATTCACTGTTACGGGGCTTTATAGTTTAAGTTCAAGTCGTTAATAAGTAGTAGTAGGAGCATTATCAACATTAAAATTAGGAACAGCATTAATATTATAGCACTATATTAGTAACAGCATTATCATTAACATCGTTAGTATTATTGGCATCAGGATAAAAATCATAGGCATTCGTAGGAGTATGATAAGCAGTGTTAGTGACAGCGGCAGAATTATGATAAGCAGCATCAGTAGCGTTAACTCCCTGTTATTTTTCAGAGACAAAAAATACTTGGCATTCAAGGCCTTCGTTAGTAAAGCTTGAATATGTGCATGTTGCTTGTGCATTGTAAGGTCGATGGTTAAACGTTGTCGAAATATTATTATTATTATTATTATTATTATTATTATTATTATTATTTATTATTATTATTATTATTATTATTATTATTATTATCGAAGAATAATTTTAGAATATTTTTCCAGATATATTAAAAGGTTTGACTACATGAAAACAAAATTTTGTTAGATTTTATTTTACTCTTCGTTAATTTGCTGTAATCATAGGTCGTAGAATTTTTGTTTATAATATCATATAGCAGTTAATATTGCATTGTAAGTTTAGAAAAAAGTACTTCAGGAATAATTAAGACATATCATATTCTAGGAGACAAAATGTGTGAACTCAGAATAAGTCATATACTTCGTTTTGTAAAAGGATGAGCGTATCGCCAGCAGATAGAGCACGTCGCCATGCAATAAACTTATCGCTCGTTGAAGATTCCAGTTGCAATAATACTACTGTAAAAAGTCAAAAAAAGCCTTTTCCGAGACATTAATGTGCGTCAAAGACTTATAACAATGTGAGCGAACGTATAAGAACGCTGATGATACAAAGGGCCTTTAGATTTTCGCTCATCCCCCACTTTCCAATATCTTCCGTAATCCTCCCGAAAACTAACCCCGTATCTCTCTCTCTCTCTCTCTCTCTCTCTCTCTCTCTCTCTCTCTCTCTCTCTCTCTCTCTCTCTCTCTCTCTCTCTCCCTGAATAGTTCTTTTCTTTGAGATCTACGCTAAAAGTTAAAGGGAAATCTCTTAAGGATCCTGGCCCTGCTTTCCCCTCCTCCCCCCCTCAAAAATAAATAATAAAAGATACCCATGTGAAAAGTTGGGAATCACAATATCCAAATTAGCTTTCAGATGATTGGAGAACGTCGTAACCTTTTGTTGGCTGGGAACCATTATTATTTACTCGAAGGTTGATGAATCTGACTGTCTGTCTGTCTGTCTGTCTCTGGTCTCGTGGAAGAGTAGTAACTTGTTCAGCTCGCAAACTGAAGAACCTGTGTTCGATTCTCGGACGAGGGTGGGCGAATGGGTGCGCTCCCGAAAAACCAAGTGGTGGATTAGGTACCTTTTTATTTGTCGACAGTTGTGGGTTGCGGTTAGGGTGAAGAGAAAGAGAAAAAGCACTAGGAACCCTTGTTTTCATAGATCTGTCAAAATGTATACGATTAAAAACAGCAGGTCCTTCGCGAGGAAATCCACACTTAAATGGGATGAAGTTATTCGTGCGGTATTAATCTGGTAAGATTCTCTCTCTCTCTCTCTCTCTCTCTCTCTCTCTCTCTCTCTCTCTCTCTTATAGGAAAAATTCGTTCCACATAATTTTGCAACTTGCCTTGTACGTAAACAGAACTAATTTCGTAGGTGTCTTCAATTCGCAAAACATTTAGTAATGTTTTGCACGTGTAATTGTCCAGTTATTTCCTTTCAAAATGATTTTGTGGCTTTAGCTGATAATTAAATCGCGTGTTTATTTGTGATTTTTAATGTCATATATATATTATATTATACTGTATGTACAGTATACATATATATATATATATGTGTGTATGTGTATACATAATAAATACAGTATTTAAAAATTTAGTCAGTTTTGTTGTATGATTATATATCTTTCCTTCTTCTTCCCATCATATTTTTTCTGTACCATTTTTCTTTACCAAACGAGAGTTTTACCATCCTTCCTATATCCTTAAGCATTACCCTCCTCCTCCTCCTCCCCCTCCCCCCCGGGTGGAAGGGTGGTGGGCAAGCAACAGCAACAGCAGCGGCAGAAGGTGTGTGTTCGTGCATCATGTGTGTGTGTATATGTAGCCATCTCATCAGATTCTGATATATGGGACTATCCGTATTCAGATTATTGAGGCCTTTGGGGAGATACCGATAATATAATACTGTTGGCGGTGGAGAGCTATCGTAGGTATCGGAGAACAGTATTTTATCTCCGATAATCTGGGCGACTACAATAGAGGGAGTGGAGACCGGCCCGTCCATTGCATTTAGATGGCCGGACCGCTCCCATCATCGTTATCCAGCTCACTGGAGAGAGAGAGAGAGAGAGAGAGAGAGAGAGAGAGAGAGAGAGAGAGAGAGAGAGAGAGAGCAGGTATTCATTATAGAAAGATTAAAAAGGTGCATCTATTGGCAATGTTGATAGGTTACATTTATATTTGTTTCGAAGACTTTTTTCAAAGCTTTCCTTATTTTGGTGCAAAGTGACTCGCCGTGCAAAGAGAAGGTTACGAAATAACTGTTAATGTAATTTGAAAAATATAATATAAAGTTTTACATGTGGAAAGAGGGAGAAGTCATACTGTGATAATGTTTATGGGTTACATTTCTATTTGTTTCGAACTTTTTTTCAAAGCTTTCCGTACTTTGGTGCAAAAAGCCATGTAAAAATATAATTTTAAAATATAATATAAAGTTTTACGTCTGGAAAGAGGAAGAAGTCATACTGTGATAAAGTTTATAGGTTACATTTCTATTTGTTTCAAACTTTTTTTTTTTTTCAAAGCTTTCCCTATTTTGGTGCAAACTGACTCGCCGTGTAAAGAAAAGGGTACGTAAAAGCTTTTAATATAAATTAAAAATATAAAGTTTTACGTCTGGAACGAGGAAAAAAAGTCATACTTGCCTTCCCTGAAGTACCTTGAAGATAACTCTCCAAGACTAGGAAAGAAAAGTCTATGGAGAAACTCTGATATACATATTGATCCGTCGAAGACTCTTCCCCCTTTCCCTTGAAGACTCGTATTTCCTCTTTCCGTGCCTCTCAGAGAGTCAAACTTCTTTTTTTTTTTTCTGGGCTGCGACAGGTATTGCCAGGACCAGAGAGAGAGAGAGAGAGAGAGAGAGTGAGAGAGAGAGTGAGAGAGAGAGAGAGAGAGGTCCAAGTTCCAGCGTGGTCCTTCGGACTGATATTGGCTGCAAAGGGAGATTTCCGACGGAGCCCCTGAGAGATATATGACGCTCATCTGAGGACCAAATGTTTCTATTCGAGAAGGACCGTGTTGGGAATGCTCTCTCTCTCTCTCTCTCTCTCTCTCTCTCTCTCTCTCTCTCTCTCTCTCTCTCTCTCTCTCTCTCGCCGTAGTATTTGCTCTTTGATTTTGAGTCAGTAGTCAGTTATATTTTTTTCATTTACACACACATATACTGTATATATCTCTCTCTTCTCTCTCTCTCTCTCTCTCTCTCTCTCTCTCTCTCTCTCTCTCTCTCTCTCTCTCTCTCACCGTCATACGCCTTAAACGCTTAGAGGAGGATGGCGCCAGGGTTGGTATTTTGAGATGAGGTTGCTACTACCACTGACGTCAAACCACCATTTACGTAATTTACTTTCTACCTTAAAAGAGGAATTGCGGCCTTTTTACAGAGAGAGAGAGAGAGAGAGAGAGAGAGAGAGAGAGAGAGAGAGAGAGAGAGAGAGAGAGAGGATCTTAGTTCGCACTAAAGGTTTCACCTCAGTTTGTATTTTTTGTAGGCCCTGGAAAGGCACTGGGCAATTTATACATTTTATCATGTAATAATTATGATTGTGTGTGTGGCCGACGTAGAGGGAGATAAGGTATAAATAAAAATATATCCATGCAAGCTCTTCCATAGTCGGTTAAATGCCCTTCCCTGGCAAGAATCTTGGTAACAGGACCATCGTTATGTTTACTATTCCAGATGTTAGAAAAAGTAATTTGTATGGGATGGTCTCTCGTCCCAATTTCCTTCCAGTTATTTGGATTTGGCATCCAACGCTGTCGTCTAGAGGTCAGATATATTTTATGAAACCTATGTGGCCTTTTTTTTTAGTTAGAGGATGTTTACACTCTTCATTAGCACTGCATTTTGTTGCAATAGATGGTGACGGAAGGGTAGAGTGAGGATATTTTTCATGGATTTATGGTTACGATTATTTCCGATTGTTTAACTGGACATTATATTTTTTATGACAGTTGTCGCTATTCTGCACGCAGTATTGTCGTTATCATAAATGTCCTATGTAATATAAATATAATAATCAGCGACATCTATGTCTCAGCCAACGAAATTCAGGGATCATAATTTCTTGTGGGTGTGTGTGTGTTGGAATGGGATGGAAAACTGATTAATTTTTATGCAAAAACCAGCTCAAGAATGGACGATTGTTGCCGTAGAAGCTCTTGCCCTGTATGAAAATATGGGTATTTTCAGCTTTTCAAAAGCCTTATAATTGCTACACATTTGTGGTATCATTTCGTTTGTTTATTGTCCATGCATATGCCATTCATCCGTTCAGTGGTACGAATCACTAATATTTTAGTCACTGTACTGAGACCTTGACGATGGCACTCCAAGTCCTGAGTGCTCTTTTTGAGCGCATTATATTATGAAATCATGAAAGCGTACGTTGTTTTCATTTACGTAAATTATTTGTTTATCCTCTAAGTTCAAGGTACGCATGTTGTCATTATGAAATAACGTGGTCTAATTATGAAATAATGTGAGAGGACCACTTGTTTTCCTGCTAGCACTCGCTCCTCACGCCATATGAACTTGGGTTTAGTCTACCCTCGTTTTATGGTATGTTTTCTGCAATGGGAGAACTTCATAAGTGCAACTATTATAAACAGTCTTTACGCACGCACGCCCACTGAAGAATGTTTGCAAAGTAATTATGCAATTATAAACTTCGTACATTTATTAGCAACGGCTGGGTGCGATACCTTAACTCTTGATAAATAAATTCAAGCACATTGTTAAACATATGTGGTGTTATATTTTTTGTTTTTCTTTTCCCTTGCTGTACCAGAACCAAATTAGTATTCAGTACGTTTCTGTAACAAATTGAAGAAGTAATTTGGTAGCACTTGTAACATTGTTTCTGAACATTGAGAAGAGGATAACATGGTAAGAGAAATGTGTATGCAATTATTTTCCCGTAAAAGTTGAGAAGGAATGTAATACAGTTATGTCTGTCAAAATTGTCATGAAATATTAGACGATAGCTTGAAGACTTGATAAATGCATGAGTTATCACCTGTAGCCCCTTACCTTTGATCTAACAGCTTCGAGAAAAAAAATTTTGTGGCCAAAGAATTTGTCATGAAATAAAGAATAATTTTTTCCGATTTAGTATGATTTGTCTAAAAAAATATTAATTCACACCATTTATGATTTTATTTATACATATTAACAACATGGAACATTCATTAAACACGAAAGTCAAATGTTTTTAAATAAGCTCATTTTCATTTAATGATCCCGGTTGGCAGAATAGAATAAAATTAATGCATGCACATCAATGTATATATTGTTTTAAAATATAAACTTAAAAATTCACCAAAGGCTTTTGAAGATGAATCAGAAAGTATTTAAAGTCTCTCTCTCTCTCTCTCTCTCTCTCTCTCTCTCTCTCTCTCTCTCTCTCTCTCTCTCTCTCTCTCTCTCTGACAATAGAAGACAGGAGTAGATCATTCGGTAGGCTGTTCTTTGAATTTCTCATTCTGATATCACTTTTATCCTTTCGTATTTGTAGTTCGTATTCGGCAATGCATATTTGCAGATATGCAAACTTTATATGTACATAAATATATCGTGGATATATCAGAAAATATATATTTTTCTTTATTAAACATGTACTTCTATCTCGGCAGCATAAGCATAAAAACATCAGATAACTAATCATTGCTTATTATTATTATTATTATTATTATTTTTATTATTATTATTATTATTATTATTATTATTATTATTATTATTATTGTTGTTGTTGTTGTTGTTGTTGGTGATGTTCTGGTTCTGTAAAACAACAGCAGTGAGCGAACTAACGATTATTTTTTTCTCTCTCTTTACAGGTAACAGCGATTGGTCAGTTGGTAATGGAATAGTGTTGTGGTCCATAAGATTTAATGTGTTGGGGTCCCCCCGTTGAATCCCGACACCAGCATCCCCCCACTGGATCACGTAGGTACATTGGGTGCAATGGGAAGGTTTTGAGGGGGACATCGTAAGTTGGCTTGAGCAAAGCAGAGATGACTCTTCGGTAGAATGGCGTCTTCGAAGATGTGCTATGAAGAGGTTTATGCAGATCTGCGTGGTTGGCTGAGGGGATTTTTATTAATATACTATTCTTAGTCTTGGAGGTGTTTTTGGTACTAATATAGATACTTCTCCAGTTGCTGCTGATGGTAGTTATATTTTATTGTTAGTGTTATTAAAAAATACTCAGAGTAGCAGGAGTCTTAAAATGGAGGAACAAATCCACAGTTATTTATGGGTACAGATTTATTTTTAAATATATTTGTACCCATACATGACTGTGGATTTGTTTTTCCATTATTATTATTTTATTATTATTTTATTATTATTATTATTATTATTATTATTATTATTATTATTATTATTATTATTATTTGATGGTAAAGAGTCAGTTAGGAAGATTTTCATGGCATTACAGGTGTTTGAATTTCACAAAGATTTAATTCGCATCAGAGAACTTGAAGACAGCTCCTGGTTTGATTAAGTATATATTAGCTTATCTCTGTGGTCATTTGTCGTGGAGTTGCTTATGTATTTAATCTCTTATGTACTTGTATTTAATCTCTATGTACGGCGCACTGGATAGTCTTTTATGTTCCCACATGGCATGTTGCAGAAGTAAGCTTCAGTGTAAGTGGTGTAAAGATATTTACAGATTAAATAGCTTGCTTTGAGCGTTACTTTGGAACATAAGTGGTTAGTTAGCTATGTCTGCCAAATTTGTATCATTTATCTCAGTGATATTACGTATACAGCTAAGGCAACCTTGTGTGTTTCAAACCCGAGAAATTCTTGGAAAATAAAATAGTAAACAAGAACAGCACAAAAAAGTCGATAAGAGTCATCTCTAAGCCTGTGAAGGTTTTCAGAAACTTTTTTAATAGGGTTAAGATCGTACGCTGCTAAGAGGAAGAAAAAAAAATCGGCAGCTAAGTTAAAAAGAAAGTTGAAGGACATTTAGTTCTGGGGAGTCAACAACCTTTTCTACCGAAACAACCTAAGAGCCCGCGAGGTTCTACCCCCCCTTCCCCCCCTCCCTCCCCCCTCCCCTCCCTCCCCTTCACTCTCCAACTTCTCCTGAGTAGTCCTTTTTCTCTCTCTCTCCCTCACTCCCTCCCTCCCTCTCCACCCTCGTTCCTTGAGGAAAAATATAATAAAGAGAAATACATTCAGCTACACTGAGCTACAAAGAGGGACTTAAAGCCGGTGTAATGAGGCAGTTGATGTAGCCGGCTTCCGGGCTTTGATAATGGCCCTCTTTAAATTAAATATTTCGCCGTCACTTTAACTACGGGAAAGGGAGAGGGATTGGGTCAGAGAGAGAGAGAGAGAGAGAGAGAGAGAGATGGAGATGGAGGTGGTTTTGTAATGGTGTTTGTTAACTTTGAGCATGATGCTTTCTGCCCCCAAAAATGCCCTAAAGTTTATCTGAGCTGCGTGAATTTGAACTAAGTGTTTCAGGGTCCAGTTTTCTCTTGTGGAGTAATGTGCATGAGTAATAAATAGGAGTGAAGATTACTGGATTTTAATACCTGAGGTACTGATGCTTCTCACACACCAAAAATATTAGGAAAAAAATACGGAAAATCCCGGGGTCAGATTTATGCGTAGTTATTTTTCATTCGCGACGAAATGTCAGGCTCTGATACCTGAAGTTTGATTTATATTTTCCATTAATTTATTCATTAACGTTAATGAGTTTTGGTCAATTTTACGAGAATTTATTTTTATGTTAATAGTAAAATCACAAGTGTATTTTTTTTTTATCTCGTTGGCGTATTATTTTGTAAATGTATGCTATGAATGCGATTCATGGGTGAAACACTATCAACATGAAAGTAGCATTACGTAATTTTATTTAATTTTAATGCGAGTTTTGAGGCTGAACAGCTTTTTCTTTGTCTTGAAAGATAAAAACGACGTAAGATACTTCTTGTACTTTCAGTGACGTGATTATATGCTAGGTCCACTTAGTTTCGCTCTCGGGCTTTCAGAAAGTTACGACGAAACTTTTAGATCTTTGCAGTGTTTAATCTACATTTTAGACTTCTGTTACGGAGTGTATAATTATTATCTTGAACATATCAGTACTTGTGCCGACTGTAAACTAGTAACCATTGCTGATTTGAAGAATTTAAACTGTACGCAAAAATATTTGCTTAAAAATATTTTTTCATTTAACCCTGACCCTTCGTAAATATAATACCATGCTCATTTTCTGTGCCTGACGTTGATCAATTGTATCTTTGACCTCCATTCAGCAGATTCGGATAATTTGACTTATTACAACGGAAAAAGCTTCAAGATGTCTTAATGCGGCTGACTGCTTTTCTGGTATATGGGCGTTTTGCAAAGTTTCAAACTTGTAACGTTTTCTTTGGTTGTTGTTTCAATTCCATCATGCTTCTTATAACCATGAGTTTACTTGCAAGTTTCTTCTTGTTTATTTCTAAAACTTTGCTTCTATTTCTGTGTGTATACTTGCATCATTTACGATTGAACAATAAGATCTTAAGAAAACGTCATGAATTGAAGTTTACAGTAAGGTGTCTGTAAATAAAAGATATTTGAATACGCGCAAGGAATCGCTAAATGTGAATTCATTGAACGAACAGTAAGACGTCCATAAAGATGCCATGAAAAGTAGAGTGGTGAAGATCTCGGAGGATTAAGGAAATTTAGTTTGTTAACCTAAAGTAAACTTTAGAAACACATTGCTTTGTGCAGCCCAAAATTTTAACTGTTTATTTTCATTCGGGTGACTTTCTAGTCATTGAAATTTGACCAAGTCAATAAATGAGGAATGAATTCAGAGTATCATCTCTCTCTCTCTCTCTCTCTCTCTCTCTCTCTCTCTCTCTCTCTCTCTCTGTATATATATTATATATAATATATATATATATATATATATATATATATATATATATATATATATATATATATATATATATATATATATATATATATATATATATATATATATATATTTTTTTTTTTTTGATATGCCACGTTACTTGCTTTGTTTACAGTTTTAGAATCCTGTTACGACGTCCCGGTAACAGTTTACGCTATAGTAATGAATTTTACCAAACTGCATAGTACCCATTAATGACAAATAAAATGGTAGAATCCCTTAAATAGGACTCCAAAGGAACGGGATTCAGTATATAGAAATCGGTAAAGTAATTTTTTGGTTTTCCTCTCTCGAGGAAGGTCCAGCCGAGTTGGAAGAAAGGGGATGAAGGAAGGAAGGAAAAGGGGGGGGGGGGGGGGGCAGCCGAGAAAGAAACCAATATCTAAAGGGCCATTTTCCACCCACTTTTTCTTCGGAACCCTCCATTGTTATTCAAAGAGAGCCTTCAAATGTTTCTTTTATCATTTTCTCTTTGGCATTCCATCTGTTTGCTCTCTTTTTATATTAGTTCCCCTACCAGAGAGTCCGGGGGCCTATAAGGCCTCCATTCCCGTCAGCCCATTGGCTCGTCTTTCATTTCCAAAGTATGATAAATGATGCAGAGAGAAAGCAGGTGAGCAGATTCCGAAGGAAATCTGTAGATTCACAGAGAAAATTTATCTGGTTGCCTCCTTGGGTTGTCGAAAATATGATACCTTATCTGACTTTATCTGACCGATAGTTTGATGCCTCGCTTCACTTTATCTGACCTAAAATTGATTTCTTTATGTCTGTAGGTTCGGGGGAAAATAGATCTTTTTTTCGCGTCTATCCGTCATATAGAACATTTGTTGAGTTCATCTTACGAAGATCTGTTCCATTATCTCAGATTATCTGACTAAAAATGTGTCTCGCCAAGTTTATCAGACGGAAAATTTATTTCATTACCGTCGTTTGTCTAGGGGAAGGCTTTTTTTTCTTTTTTTTTCTTTACCCCAATTTATCAGATGGAAAAATTATGTCGTGGCTTAAATTTACGAGTTGCTTTGAAGGATACGAATGGTGCTTTTCGATCAAAGGGAATCCCCCCGGAAATTTCTGTAAGTTATCGTGCGTCGTTTTGTTTCTCTGTAGATTTTTATGTAGATTTTTCAGGGATAAATTCTGTGTTTCCTCATTTTTGTAAGCTAAGAGTTTCGTGTTACGATTTTAAGTTACCTTTTTTATTTCCAAAATGTTTTGTTTCCACATGCTTTTTAAATGAGGATCTCTCTCTCTCTCTCTCTCTCTCTCTCTCTCTCTCTCTCTCTCTCTCTCTCTCTCTCTCTCTTCCCAGGATTTTGATACCTCAACCTTTGCGACACCAGTTTACGTAAATTAACTCTCTCTCTCTCTCTCTCTCTCTCTCTCTCTCTCTCTCTCTCTCTCTCTCTCTCTCTCTCTCCCATGAGTTCAATACCTCAGCCTTTGCGACGCCAGTTTACAAAAATTAATTCTCTCTCTCTCTCTCTCTCTCTCTCTCTCTCTCTCTCTCTCTCTCTCTCTCCCCATGAGTTCAGTACCTCAGCCTTTCGACGCCAGTTTACAAAAATTAATTCTCTCTCTCTCTCTCTCTCTCTCTCTCTCTCTCTCTCTCTCTCTCCCCAGGATTTTGATACCTCAGCCTTTGCGACACCAGTTTACATAAATTAACTCTCTCTCTCTCTCTCTCTCTCTCTCTCTCTCTCTCTCTCTCTGTTAATTAATATTACAAAAAAATAGCGCACTTTTTTTTTTCTCTTGAAGATGTAGCCCCCGGTACCGACGACATCAATATAACTTTTTAAAATCGGATTCTGAATATATGCAGCTGCAGGGATTTTGGACCCGAGGGGAAAGTTTTGTTTTGACAGTAATCTTGTCTCTCCTTCTATTATGGAATTAATGAAAATAAATTCCGCCGTCTTCCGCGACCCTGTGTTCCTTTGAAGGAAAAAGATGAGTTTTTTTACGGAAATTATGAAAGGTTTCCGTGTATCAAGTTTGATTGATTGGTTATTAATTAGCCATGAAAATTTGATGAGATTTCCGACATATACAAAGGGATTTGGGGACTTTGCTTTTTTACGCCGGATGCTAATGACGTGGAGAAAATAGAAGCAGTCGGTAAAATATCTGTTGTTTTATAATGCAGTCTTTTAACTGAACCGAAAGATGTTTTTATATTGCCATCTGTAATATGAACTGCACGTTCTGTGCTGCTTCCTAAACCTCAATTAAGTAAATATATAATTTTTTTTCACCATTAATTAGTGTACCTTACAAGGAAGTGGCTCCAGAGAAGGTGGGGAATAGCTCTCACTTCGAATTATGTATTTTTCGCCAACCTGTCTCCCACCATCGATTCCACATGACCAGAGTGTTTGCAGCGTCCTGTTGGCCCCAGGCTGCACCAAAGTTGTAGACTTTTTTTTTTACATATTTGTAGCCATATACTTTACATCCATATCCGCTTCTCATCTTCCATCTTGTTTGCCATCTTGCTTCTTTGTGCAACTCTGGGTTTTTCTTCAAGTTTCACCTTTGTATCCTTGTACATTATCGCATCTATTTTTTTTATCTCTTTATTTTGCTGTCAAACCACTCCATCTTCCGTCTTTTCACTTTCTTGAGCGCTTAGTGCAGTGAATCTTAAACTGGGGGCCGTGCCCCCTAGGGGGGCACCAGAGGCTTCCAAGGGGGCCGCAAGCAGAGTTGCCAGATGGTGCCTATTATTTTTTTAATTTGTGATGTTAATTACAAAATTGTCAAAAACGTTATCACTGCTTCCATATATTTTCATTTCAAATCTTGTTTATGAATTGTCTTTTATTGTTATTCATACAAATAGACAGCATATTGTTTATAGATTAAAGTTGGCAAAAATTTCCATTTAGTGCTCCATGGCAAAAAGTTTAAGAACCACTGGCTTAGTTCCAAATGCTTTATTTTTCATGATTGAATAGTCTCTTCATAATTCTCCCAATTTGGCTTCCATTTATGCTCCAGTTCTCTTCCATATATTTTTCGTGAGCACGCGCACACACACACACACACACACACACACACACACACACACACACACACACACACACACACACACACACACTCCGGCTTCTTTTCTTGCTTCACCTATTCTAAGACTCCTCCTCTTCTCCCATTCGACGATTTTCTGATATATTTGCTCCTAAATGCCTCTACAGATCTGCTAATTCCATTCTTCCACCAGCAGTAGTTTCCTTTGCCTTCATAACTTGACTCTAATTACGCTTACTCCCAACTTTTCTTCTTGCAACCGCTTTCAAATTTTTCCTAGTTTCTGCAATTCTCTGAACCATTCCCAACCAGTAGTGCACTATCTCCCAGCATTAACCCTTCTACACTATATTCACAACTCATTTTCGTATCGAAAAAGTTCTTAGTTTAACCAGACCATTGAGCTGATTAACAGCTATCTTTTCGACTTATTTTTGGCTAAGAACCAACGCCATCAAGGACAGATGTGGAATGAACAGCCGAGAAATGTCTCTAATTCTTCACTGGTCTTCAGGAACTCGGGCCCAGAGTTTTCCATTACCGACACATCCAACGAGGAACGTACTATCTTTTCCCATGACTATGTATTCCAGGAAGATAATGAACAGTATATGTAGGTCTTCAACCACTCCCTTTTCCATTATTGCATCCAACGGCTTTCTCATCTATATACTCTGTGCTGTGTATATATATATATATATATATATATATACATATACATATACATATACATTTACATATACATACGTACATGCATACAAACTTAACAGAGAGACATGAATTCAAGTGTTATGAATATGACGAAATATTCCAGCAGATACATAAGAACTGTAACATGGTAAGATCTACTGAAAAATAGGTTACACATAACATAGTAGCGACCTAGGAAGAAAACATGTATATATAAAATCTAAAATAAAATCTAACGTGAGGAATGTGGCTTGCATAATGCCGGCCCTGGATAATGTAAAAGTATGTGATTCACTAATCCGAACGTCACAACTAAAGCGTTTTTCTAACCTTCAGTTCAAGGTTGGAAGGAAGGCAGAAGCGAAAGGACCGACGGAGTATGAGGAGGAGAGAGAGAGAGAGAGAGAGAGAGAGAGAGAGAGAGAGAGAGAGAGAGAGAGAGAGAGAGAGAGAGGAGGCCGACAAAGGAAAGAAAAAGATGTGAGGAGACGAGAGCGTAAAATCTCCCATGTTTCATTCATATCCTTCCCGGCCGAAGGAAAGATGGCTTGACCCCGAGATATTCTGTCAATCCCTCTTTCCAAATGGAGACATTTAGAATCGTATTGCTATTGAATTTTGCTTATCAGAATTTTAAAGTAGATATAAAACTTCCTCCCCCCCCTCCTCTTCTTCCTCGGCGAGCGATCTCCGCAAGAAGACGTAAATGTCTGTAGACCGTCGCACACTAACCTTGGGTAGTCTCTCTTTTTATATTGCTTGTGTGTGTGTGTGTGTGTGTGTGTATCTCGTAGATTTTGGTAAGATAAAAATGGAAACCAGAGCAACGAATCTAGCGAGGTGCCCATTAGGTAGGCAAAGAGGATCAGAACCAATCGAAATACGACATGGCCAATGCATACTACCCAGTGCAAACGCTCACGCACACATACTCTCTCTCTCTCTCTCTCTCTCTCTCTCTCTCTCTCTCTCTCTCTCTCTCTCTCTCTCTCTCTCTCTCTCTCTCACCAGCACCTAACTTTATCTTTCGGGAAATTTACTATGCAATTTTCCCCAGGAATAACAACAAAGTGCCTCCTATGAAAACACAATGGGACATATTTTTCATTTTTTCTTTTGGGGCACAGGAGGTTAAGAGGGAGAAAGTTCGGGCGCTGGGAAACTTGGGGGCGCTCCTCCCAGACAAAGCACAACAGCTGGTTCCCGCTGACCGTATTGCTGATGGTTCTTTCGCTCCCGGTTATTCATGCGGGGGCGTGATGGCTTTAATCGCATGAGTTGTGAAGTACTTTTATCTAACCTGTGATTTGCATCGACGTATGAGTGATTGAGGCTATAAGGTATATATATATATATATATATATATATATATATATATATATATATATATATATATATATATATATATATATATATATATATATATATGTATATGTATATGTATAATGTTTCATGTATCACAGAATATGTTGTTAAGAAATTCCCAATTTCCTCAGTGGTAAGTGAATTCAGATTAGTTAGTCACGAAATATGCTTGACGATTGTCTTAGATAACTCATCCTGGATAAGACTCGTGTAGAAAAACTGATTCAATTCGTTCACGTCTGATTCCATAATTCACCGGTGTTTTCTGGCTGATTAAATATTGATAATAATTCCGACAGCGGTAGGTGAAAATTTTTGTGTGTGGATCTCCTGCTCGTCCCGAGAACGGTTCTGACTTTGGAAGGTTGACTCTTCGTGATTTTTTACTAGGAAGTTGATATTGCTAAGTTTAAAGGATCATGCCCTTGACCTTGCTAAGCCGCTCTGAAGCTGGGCGTGCTCTTCTGATGAGTTTGGAACTTATCTGTCCGTATTTTGACTCTTGTGGAAAGTGTTAATCTGCATTTCAGCTGTATATTTTAATTCATCCCGTTTCATTGTAAAGTGTATCGTAAGTTCTGAAGGCTCCACCTGACAAACAGTAATGGTGATTCATTGTGGATCTTTTGTCGGTGAATGACGTATGCTGGGTTTAAGAACTTACGTCGTTATATAAATGTTCGTCAGCCTTATATATATATATATATATATATATATATATATATATATATATATATATATATATATATGTTTATATATAGTATATATATATAATATATACACGTATGTTTGTGTGCCTGCGTCTGTGTTTGTCTTTCAAAATCATGACGTCGAAATTGAGATTGAAACGAGACATTTCAGCGCGGAAAAAAAAAAAAATTACATACTAAAACCATTCCGAATGACTCGTTCTTCCCTAAACCCTTATTGGCACCAGTCACGGAGTGGGCTAGTTGTAGTGCCAAATGGTCAGACGTATTTTAAGAGTACGTCAAGGGAAAGACTTGTAGAACGTGCTCTGGAAGGACGTCGTCGTAGCTGGCTGGCGTGTACGAAGGTCGTGTGACACCTCGGTATCGCAGATTGAATGGACTTGTTTGTAGGTTTTCTCCAGAGCGAAAGCAAATAGTGATAGCTCAGAGGAGGGGGAGGAGGAGGAGGGGAGTTTTACTTTTCCTTTACGTTGGTTTATTCTGCTTACTCAGCAATTACTGGTGATTTTGACTTTGGTCCATTAAATGACTCTGGAGGGGCAGACGTTTTATGTTAGGTTTTATAGCCTTTGGTAACATATTCTCTCTCTCTCTCTCTCTCTCTCTCTCTCTCTCTCTCTCTCTCTCTCTCTCTCTCTCTCTCTGTGTGTGTGTGTGTGTGTGTGTGTACAGTGAAGGTATAAACAAATCATGAAGCGTAACTTTTATTAAAGTTACTAGCTATTATGTTAATATTGTAGTTTTTCCGTTATATTATATATATATATATATATATATATATATATATATATATACATATATACATATATATATATTATGTATAATCAGTGTTTTTTTTTGCAAAAGTTATTTGTCCATGCCTAAGGGTTTCCTTTGCTTTCTAATATATATATATATATATATATATATATATATATATATATATATATATATATATATATATATATATATATATATATATATATATATATATATATATATATATATATATATTATAGTATATATAAATGGATATATGTTTATTACATATTTCTAGTGAAATAAATAGTTTATACATCTGGCAGATATATTTACAATAAAAAGCTTTTGTAAAAATATGAATACCAGTCAAGGATTCATTTGTTTTAAAAGAAACATGTAAAATGTACTTCATTTCAACAAGAATACATGAAAAGTCTAGATTTTAATGAAGTTAGTTTACCTGGACTTACAAAGGCATGAGCCCACCCACATCGATGCACAAGATTTGTAAAAGGAACACCGAGCTCACCTTTCACTTTTTTTTTTTATGTGTATGTTCGTTTGCACTGTCACTCTAGTATGTATATTGAAAATTTTTAACATGTCTTAGAAAACTAAAGACGAAACCGGTCAAGATATATACCTGACATTTCAATTTCCCTGTTGTTCAGTACATCAGACTCTGTATACATAGGCTACATCAAGTGTTCTGGTGATTTCAGTCATATGTATATGTGTGTGTGTATATACATAGATATGCATATATATAAATATATATAGTTATAAATATATATTATATATATTCATATATATATATATATATATATATATATATATATATATATATATATATATATATATATATATATATATATATATATAAAATTTTTTTGTATGTTGATGTTGGACATGTGATTCGAAAAGATGAAAGCTCTCTAAAAAAAGACGGTCATCTTTGTGGAATTCCTTTGAAGAAACCTAGTCACCATGAACATCTTTGACAATGGCCCCATAACTAGCCTTCCTTAGAAGAAAGTCGTCGTTGACCGAAACTAGACCTTCCTTTAATATCCTTTTTTGGAGTAAGAGAATAGGAATGGGCGAATTGGGAGCCTCTTTATTGGCCTCTCTCTCCTCCTTCCTCCGAGTTTGTGTTTGATCCTCTCTCTGCGTTTGGCATTTCGCTCCTTTTCGACCTTTGTTTTCCGATTTTTATTTTTAATATTCGAAATGCGTCTCCTTTTTTCTTTTCCTGGTAGATTACGTCTCATTCACTTTTATAGCGGTTAAAAGGACGTATTTGCATCGAGCAAGACAAGAGTATCTGGTTTGGAAATGTTAAACTTTTATCGCAGAAATGTAGTATGACTAGACGGGTCGTGCAGGTATTCTGGGTTTGTGTGTGGGCAAGCATATATATATATATATAATATATATATACACACACACATTATATATATATATATATATAATATATATATATATATATATATATATATATATATATATATATATATATTATATATTATAATTTGTAACTCCACATTACAGCGGTTGTGATCAACATTGTTTTAGAGGTATTTGCCAGCTTAATTTGTAATCAGAAAAAATCTTATTTGCAGCTCAGTAATTCAGTTGTTACCGAGATGTATTTTACTTTGATGTGGGGGGTATTTTACTTTGAATTAGGGGTCAGCAGTATTTATATTAAAACATGTTTTTATTGAAGAAACCTCATATTACAAATCCGAGATTTTTCCTCTCCTCGTCAGTCGAAACTACAAATCTACAAAGCATTGCGTGTACAAGAAAAATGGAGTTTGATTTTGTTTTCAGTAAAGTAACGGCACTCTCCTTTGCCTTTGGTTCTTGCAAATCACTTGAAGTCTTCGCTTATGACCAAAATGTCCGTTCTCCAATAATGAATCAAATATTCACACATATGAAAGGGAGGTTATGCCCATCTCGAATTAGCTACGAAGCCATTTCTCTCTCTCTCTCTCTCTCTCTCTCTCTCTCTCTCTCTCTCTCTCTCTCTCTCTCTGTTAGGGAGAGAGAGAGAGAGAGAAGAGAGAGAGAGAGAGAGAGAGAGAGAGAGAGAGAGAAAATTTATCGGTTCTCATTCAGAGTTTACCCAGACACCGCCGGGTTGGTCAGCTAGTCTCTTATAGAAGACTCCATCTCTCTTTTATTTGGCTCTACGTTTTTATGTAAGACTGAGATAGGGAGAAAGATCTTCCCGTCCCCCCCTCCCCCTTTTCAGTGTTTCGGTTCCCTTTCCTGTGGGTCTTAAACTTCTGGCATCTTGATTAACATGACAATAGCCTTGCTTTCGGAGCGGTAAAAGACCTTGAAGCCGAAATTAAATCTTCTTCCTATCTTCTTGAGTGAACTGAATATGAAAATTAGCCCCCGGCTATTCCTTTCACATTTAGTGTATGGCCGCTACTCTGTACTTTTATCCGAGTTTCGCTTTCTGGAGGGCGTTTGGTTTTCATTTATACACACACACACCCGCATATGTATATACACATACATACTATATATATATATATATATATATATATATATATATATATATATATATATATATATATAATGAAGTGAAGTACATTATATATATGTGTGTGCGTGTATGTATGTATGTGTATACATATATACATATATATATATATATATATATATATATATATATATATATATATATATATATATATATATATATATATATATATATATGAAGTGAAGTACATTATACATACGACTTTTGTTTCGATATTTGGATTATTTGAATTTTTATTGGCCTTGGAATCCATATATAAATATGTAATGGGCTCATTTGTCGTTTTTAATGGGTTCTATAAATTATATTCTATAAACTATATCTCTACTTTACAAGTAGGGAATAAAAGTTGGTTCTCTTAAGTATATCATATATAGTTGTCTATTTGTCAGCTGGGTTTCCTTCCAATTTTGTACCTTTTTAGTTTTTCTCCCCATTTAGTTTTCTTTAAGGAAGAAATAATTCCCAAAGTGAGGCACGTATCTGACGGAACTGAATCAGAAAGACCCTTGATACATAGCTTGTGAGCTGTCTGAAGGGGATTCCCGTTATATTCGCTTATGGCGTCTCTTTCAAGACGCTATAGAACGGGGTTTCCCACGGGGCCTGCTTTAGACTGGGGATGCCCAGTGCCCAAGAGAAATTGTAGGGAAGTAGAAATGAATGATCATACGTGCTTGCGATTGCGAAATCTGTGTGAGAACTCCAGTGTAACTTACTTACACACACACGCGCACGAACACACACATAAAGACATAGATATCATTTGATACCCAATTAACTATACCCTGGGAATAACTTACAACCAAAGGGAATTACAACTGATGAGCTTCTGCCCGTGGTAGGATTTGAACCTGGTCCTTTGGTTTCGAAAGTGATTAAAAGTCGACTTTGACCAGTCGACTGGCTGGAGCAGAAGTATTTATGAAGTATATAACTTCCTTTTGGCGTTAAGTTATTCCCAGGGTATAGTGAATTGGGTATTAAAACATATTGTTACCTGCTTTATATTTCTTTCGTAGAAAATTAAATGAAAGTCGGTGGCATTATTTACGAGGAATCCTTTTCTTATTAAGATTCTGTGTGTGTCTGGATTTTTTTTATAATCAGCATGCCAAGAGTAAAAAGAGTATAGAAGTACGACATGTCTGTCGGCACGGCATGATGCGCATTCCTCAAGCTGCCAAGTCTCCGCCTTGTTCTTTGCTCTCGACTTCTTATAGGGGAATAACGTTTGGGTAAAGACGTGGGCATGGTTCCGGATCCTTGTCGTCGTGTCTAGCGTTGCTTTTATGCACGGGTTGGATGTCTCGTTCAGGAGCGTATCCTCCATGGTGTGTAGTTCATCCTCCTAGTCTCTGAGGACGTTGACGTGGTATCCTTCGGTCTCTTTAGAATAGGTCAGAATGGAATCAGCATTCCGCTGGGAGTTTAGAGTGAATGTCGATGCTGGAGAAACTCACGACCTCCATTTTTGAAGTGCAAGGGCTCCTGGTTTAATCGCCTATGAGACAGGAGAAACTATATTCCAGTTCTTCTGACCCCCTCTCTCTCTCTCTCTCTCTCTCTCTCTCTCTCTCTCTCTCTCTCTCTCTCTCTCTCTCTCTCTAACATTTGTTTCATAATGCAACTGCAAGGTTTTTCTCTTGTTAAACCTTTCGAACCTTCTTGATGTCAATTTTCCCTTTCAGCGCTAAATGACCTCATAGGTCCCAGTGCTTGGCCTTTGGCCGAAAGTCTTTATTCTATTCTGTATTCGAATCCTGGACGAGGAGGGGTAAAAAGGTACGCTCCATTAAAAACCCAACGTGATTGCCTTTGACCTAAGCATTGAAATAAGTATTTGGTAATCAGTCGGCTGGGATGGATTCCAGGTAACTCATGGAAGTGTATACCGGTCTACCTGTTTCGCTTTTCTATTGACCGTTCATATTTTTAAAAAACTGAAAGAAAGTTCGTGACAAAACAAATACCCCCGAAAATTAGATCGAATTGGACTTGTCGAGAGTCGTATTTAGGGGGGAAATTGAGATTGATATATGACCTGCCGGCTTCTAACTTTGGCGTATGAAACATTTGCGATATTTCATGGAAGTTAGATTCAGATACTACGGAAAAAGATTTTTTTGTTTTATTTTCTCGGATTCAGATCTTAGGTCTTCGTGTAAGACTATTGCTGTTTTTACAAATTCAAGTTTCTTCGTGTCTTAATTTGGTATGTTTATTGGTAACCAAGTGAATGTCAGATTGCTTACATATTGCATACACAGTTTTGTGGCTTTATCCTTCAAGAAAACATACTACATTTGGATACTTTATATCTTTCAATTTCCTTTTTCTCTTTTTACTCATAGTTTAGCTATAAGGAGCTGTAGCATTGCCTGCCTCATCATCATTAATAAAAGAAAATTTGATATTCCACTTTACATGGAACGTTCTTTTTAAATGGTAATTTTACTGCCAACGTTCGTATTAAGTGCTGTTCTCTCTCTCTCTCTCTCTCTCTCTCTCTCTCTCTCTCTCTCTCTCTCTCTCTCTCTCTCTCTCACGTTTTAATCTTTTTCATCTGCTGTGCTCTCCTTGTACTTCATCTCCGCTCTCGAGGTGTGCGTCTGTATCGCATCCTCTTTTCATTTCTCTTGTGGGTTCATTATTCTTTCCTTCTCATTTACGTCCAACCCCATGATCCGGCCGTGTCTCCTCTCGTTCTTTCTGTCTCTGTCTCTCTCTCTCTCCCTCTCGACCTCCCATGATATTGGACACTGTCTCAAAAGAGTCACTGAGCTACGAAGTTGGGCCTACGGCGGAACACTGCGCTGGATAGCTACGCCGGAAGTTACCGAATCTCACAGTTGAGCAGCGGCGACGAGAGGGCCCGACCACTGGTACGGAAACTGGAACTCTTCTATCTCCTGTTCCTGCTACTCTTTCTCTCCTCTACTGGCTTACTCTTGTACTCTCCAGTTGATTCTTAACCTTTTTTTTTTTTTGTCCTCTTCCATTAATTGTACATATGCCTCCTAATCATCTTCCTTCTGTACCTCTTATCTCCTAATCCTTCTGGTCGTCTTTTCCGTCTGTCCAACTCTCTCTCTCTCTCTCTCCTGCGTCTTACACTTCCTCCTCTTTTTGCTCTACTCCTCGCCACCGTCACCTTGTTTTCCTTCTCTCTGTACTGTCCTCATACTCTCTTTTCTTCTTCTCTCCCTCCCTCCTCTGAGGGTTTATTTTTTTCTTCCACTCTCTTTTAATATTTCTCTCAGAGTATTTCTAGGAAGTCATTTCCTTGATTGTGAGACGGCAAGCCTGTTAAGACCGTACCGTGGTTTCTACTAAGGTTTAGACAGTTCTCTCGTAAATTTATATATATTATATATGTATACATACATATATATAAATATATAATATATATATACATGTAAACACATAATATATATATGTATACAAACATAATATATATATAACACTCACAAACGCTGCAGAATTCTCCCCCGCGTTCCATGTAATCTTTTGTCTTCCGAGAGTCGAGTTTATTGCCTCCTTTTGGGGGGAGCCAAGCAGTTTTTACTTCCACATGCTCTTTTTATTTTCATTATCATCAGCCTTGGGCTAGGCAGAGATACACACACAAACATATATGTTATATATATATATATATATATATATATATATATATATATATATATATATATATATATATGTATGTGCATACAGTTTCCTCTTCTGTATGAATCATGTTGATTTATAGGAATTGTGTCTCTCTGAAGTTGTCGAGTTTGGAATACCTTCACTAACTCCAGAGCGTTAGCTGATAACTCCTAAAATTACCACATCTCGCCTTTCTGCCATTTTGCTGTAAATTGCCGAAGGAAGTAAATGTCGCTCCCTCACCGCAGTCGGCGTCTGAGGTTAACTTTCCTCGCTGGAATCGACGTCAAGTGAGATAGCGGAGTCATAACCAAAGTCTTGATTAAATTCCTTGATTTCTTATGGCCAGCGTTATATCTCTCGCAATTTGGCCGCTTGTGTGTATTTGTGTGTGTGTGTGTGGTGTGTGTGAGACCCACTTCTTCCGGGTCGTTCCTGAAATTTTTGATTTTATACCCCGGAGTAAATGTCCTTCTATGGTTGATGCAAATTTCTTACTATGGTGATTTAGTTAATGGGAACCTAACCCTGATGCAAATTTCCTACTGTGGTAATTTAGTGAATGGGAACCTAAACCCTATTGCTAAGAATCATTAGTATTTGATTTGCACTCATACGTCCGGAGTTTTGACTGAAGAGGTAAGTAAACAAGAACATCAACGAAATAAATTAATCAGGATTCGTGTTGAGAAAATAATATCGGAAGAGTACACTTGTCATTGTTGTTGCTCTAACAGTTTGGATAGAGCCGTTTGATAAAGTCCATCGTATTATCGTCGCGTGGTCTGAGGACGTACCTAGGAGGACCTGTTCTCGAGAGGACTGTCTCTCCGGAAAGACTTCGTTGAGCCTCTCCTCGCCAGCTCGTTTTATGAAGATGGCGGTCGACCTTTTCATTTCCTGTTGCGTCGATTGAAGTCTGTACACTTTTAAAGAGTCGAGGCCGGCTTGTGGCTGGAAATAGCTTGCTCTCCGAATTTTTAGGTTTTATTACTCCCGCGGCCGTTCTCTTGACGTTCTTGCTCTGTGCTTCTCGAGGTTATTTTCTTCGTTCCTTTTCTCCCCCCTCCCCCTTACTCGAGGAGAACCGTCTGCGGTTAGAAGTGAGTCATCACGTATATGCGAACTTCGTTGATGGATAGGTGTGTTGAAAGGACTTACTCCCATATAGTTTGTCTATGGTGTATGGAAAGGACTTACCCCCATATAGTTTATTATGATGTATGGAAAGGACTTACTCCCATATAGCTTGTGTATGATGTATGGAGTTCTATGTGTATATAGTTTTCGAGAGAAGTATGTTAAAAATTTTATTAAGAATCGCATTTCCATAGGAATTCCCACCATTTCATTATACTATTTCCATTTTTTTTTTTTTATTTTTACCCCTTCCGTGGAGACGGCATCCCTTTACGAGCAAGCGAGTCCTGTTCCGGCGAAGAATTTCAAAAAAAGGATCACGTTACAAAGGATTGAATGAAACGAACATAAAACGGGAAATAATCTCTCCTCGTTCGTTCTCATAAGCACACCCCAAGGAAAAGGTCTCTCTCTCTCTCTCTCTCTCTCTCTCTCTCTCTCTCTCTCTCTCTCTCTCTCTCTCTCTCTCTCTCTCTCCTGCTGAAAGGAGGAGGAGAAGGCGCCAGAGATATGTTGGTATTTCATATTGCTTTTCACAGAATCTCTCTACCCATTTTCTCTTATTCCTCACGGGTATTAGGAGGCAGAATGGGAATACCTGATATTTCTACGGTAATTTTCTTTAATTGCTGGATTTTCTTTACTGCTTTTGTTTCATTTCTGCCTGTGTTTATTTTTGCCCCGACGATTCTACCGCTTTGTTTCTGTTGGTGATTGAAAGTGAACATTGATAGAAAAATAATTGGAGTAATGCCAGTTACGTTACAGTAAATTTTAGTTATTTCATGATTACTTTATTGTGATAGAAAAATAATTGGAGTAATGCCAGTTACGTTACAGTAAATTTTAGTTATTTCATGATTACTGTATTGGGAGAACTGTAGAAAAAAGAAGCAGTCTCTTAAATCTTTAGCCGAATTTACCATTCACGCTTGCATGGTAACTGGATGCCATTTCTGGAACAAGGGCAAAACTGTAAACTGCAAATGGAAACTTACACAGCTTACTTATACCATGAACGTTTTAAGATTGCAAGATGATTATACCCTTTAGGGAAATTTTGGCCTAAAATCGTCTTGGGGAAAATAGAAAGCCTTCAGAGGAAAGGTGTATTGGGAAAGGGGGGAAGAACTGCAAAAAAAAACGCGAAGACTTTTCGAGAGCAGAAGGAATCTACTTGAGATGAAAATGGAATCGGCGTTTGCTAAATAAAACACGAAGAAAATGGAAATGGAAAAGGCCTTGGAATGGCGAAGTTTGAGTTTTTATGACGAAGAGGAACTGCTTCGAACGCACCGAATAAGGTTCGGTGGGAAATGAAAGAAGCTTTTCTCCTGGCACTCGGAGGACGAGACCTGCGCCGAGAGAGAGAGAGAGAGAGAGAGAGGGAGAAAGAACTGAAAACACGCGAGTGGTTTTGAGCGAAAGAGCAATTGCAATCTTTTTTTCCTCTCTCTCTCTCTCTCCTTATACCAAATAAATTGAGGTTCATTCAGAAGAGAAAAGCATAAATGTCTCACTCACCTTATAGCCCTACCTTATGCAAAAAATGATTTAAACAGCGGTGGAAAGTGGTTTCGGTGTTGATTATTGAATTGAGTAGTAAGTGAAGCCGTCTGAGAGAGAGAGAGAGAGAGAGAGAGAGAGAGAGAGAGAGAGAGAGAGAGAGAGAGAGAGAGAGAGAGGCTCATGAAGGACATGGAGAACGGAGGAAGACCTGTTTAGTCATCTCGCCCTTCCTCCACTTCCTTGCCTTCCACTTTCATTCTTCGCGTACTGAAGTTAATAGTATGAAGCCTCCGAGAGGACAGGAAGACTCAGGGTTAAATAAAATTTCTGGTATGGAATACATTTTATACAATTTTTTTTCTTTGGAATGTTTGGTAAATGTAGATTTTATATAGGTTACAGCTTATTTTGGTCTTTCGTATTATATGAAGAACTGACAATAACATAAGATTTTTAACTTTTCAGAAATTTATGTGTACTTTGATAATGGTAAGAGTCTAGGGATCGTTATATTGATATATATATATATGTGTGTGTGTGTGTCAGAAATTTATTTCTATATTATATATATATATATATATATATATATATATAATTGTGTGTTGATGTTTATATATATATATATATATATATATATATATATATATATATATATATATATATATATATATAATGTATCCAGTAATTGACATCACGTTGTAACCTATAACCTAACTTTTTAAAAAGTCAAACTGTTTCCTCATTTAGCCTAAATCTAAATGTAGGGAGAATATGATGCGAAAATTCTTCATTAATATAAAAAAAAAACACCAAGGTTCTGTTCAACAAATTCATCAATATATTCTCACTGCAACACTTAAGATGGATAAAAAACTTTTTAATTTGAATGATTGTTGTTCATTTATATTAACTATAGTGCCTGTACTATCACTACTTGGTGAATTGGGCACAAAAACGAACTAGCTTGTTGGGCAAACCTCAGATTTCGGGCGGAGAATAATCCTTGAAAATTAGGGATCGTGAACACAGCGTATGGGTTTCTAGTTAAGAATACTGGGAGTCCATTACAGAAAGATTAACGCGTAAGGACTCTCCTTGCCTGTAAACGAAGAGAGAGAGAGAGAGAGAGAGAGAGAGGTAACGGTGAAAATTGGTTTGGTTATGTTGTAGCTCGAATGGTAATCCTTCCCTTTTCCCCCCTCAGCACACACGCACTCTCTCTCTCTCTCTCTCTCTCTCTCGGACAGGGGTGGGGGGGGGGGAAATAAGAAACAGCCCGATGAGCAGTTGAAGCGCGGTAATTCATCAGGAAAATTTATGGCATATTCCACCTTAATACTGTTGCGACATGAATAATCATCGTTGAAATATTTTTTTTTTTTTTTGGGGCGCCTTTTCCTTCATTAAACAGATTTCGGAATCCTGAATACCATCAATATTCCAATAAGCCAAAGGCGGATGATGTGGAGGGATATACGCCTTCATTTCGGGCCAAGTCTTTGATGGGAATGGAGATAATTTATTATTTATGTCTTTCTTCTTCTCCTTTATTATTCAGGTTGCCTTCGTTTTTTTATGTATATCTTTTTCGTATTTTTTATTTGAATTTTTTCCTTTTGTATTAGATTTTATTTTTTGAGGTTGTTTCTAGAAAATAATAAAAACTCCTGTTGATACCAGTAGGTAATATTGATTTTGTATCAATATTAAACTTAGTAAAGAAAGATATTTCCTGATTATTGAATGGTTCCTTTCATGTTTCTTTGGCATCCAGTTGTTTTTTCTATAACTGAATGTCGCGACACGCGTGCTGACCATTGTTGCGTTCAAGTCAAATTTAAGCTTATTTTTTTTTATCCTATTTTTTCCTTGTATTTTTGGGAATCATTATTCAACCCCTTTGTGGCTTAAACGGATTTCATATGACAAGCGCTGTCAGACCTTTCCTCGCCCGGAGAACGATTGAGGATAATGAAGTGATTATGCAACAGAAATACGGGCCTTCAGTTCTTCGCCCGTGATTTATGATGTTTATAATGCATTACGTCATACCTGATGAAGATTTACTTGGTAAATTAACTTTTTTTTTATTTCGTTGTTGCTCCATAAGTCGTTTCATTAGGGGGATAAGTTCTCAGGGCTGCCCTTTATATATATATATATATATATATATATATATATATATATATATATATATATATATATATATATATATATATATATATATATATATTATTTTTTCAGGGGTTTGTTTTCTTCCTGGCGAGCCGATATTTGCTGTGCAAGTAATAAATTGTAAATATAATTTACTGTCCAAATTCCTGTTCAAAGGTACTTTATGAGATTTTGTAATCGAGACTGAACTTAATTATCTGCGTTGCAAGATAGATTTTTAACAATTCCTCAATTGTCGTTTGTGCAGTCAATAGTTTTCCACGGGTGTCAGCCTTAACCAGGACCCCTCACTGGCGAGTGTAAAGTAGTTTTACATGAAAAAAGAAATACTTTTAAAAGGCGACATTTAGAGTTACTGAGAAAGAAATACCCAAATAAGATCGTCATTCCTCAAATTACAGCGAAGAATCATTGAGCTTCTAGCCTAATATACTTTGCCGCTGTAATTGTAGTTTAATATTACGTATCACACCGTTACACTTTGAGATACGTTGGATCAATTTGTACTGGGATCTTTGCTGTTTAAGGTACAAATTCCATCCTTGGAAGCAGGCAGACTGAAAGCGTTTAGTGAAAGAAACAGCCTTGGAAAGATGAATCACTCGACAAGAATGCACGAAGATGATGAGGATGATGCGTTTGCCCTAAAGAGGATATCGAATGAACTAGAGAAAAATAATGGATGACGCCGCAAGAGGGTATCGACGTTGTTGATTCATGATGGAGGAAGCGGATGAGGAAGATAAACGAGAGAGAGAGAGAGAGAGAGAGAGAGAGAGAGAGAGAGAGAGAGAGAGAGAGAGGGTGGGTGATGGGGAGATGGATGATAGAGATAGATGAATTAATAATACGTGTGGCAGGTTAATGCTACCGTAGCCCTGCATCAATCAACGCCTTCGGAGGCTCCTCACTTGATTCGGAACTGACGACGAGACTTCGAGAGATTAGCAGAAGATTTGGGGGAGACTGCCAAAGACCCTGGTTCAGCAGGGATAAGGGTTGTGGTCGGATTGAGAGGGAAGCTAGTTGCGTCTTTCGAATTAAAAAGGGCAGTGAGTTCGGGTATCTTTTTGTCGGAGAAATATCAAAAGGAAATTATTATTGAAATGTATTTGGGGGTATTTTTGAATGTAGCTTTTATTCAGGTTTTCATCTCCTGAAGGGACAATGAGTGAAATTAATGAAAATGTTGGTAGTTATATATTTTAAGAGATTTTATTCTAAGGTAATTATATATTTTAAGAGATTTTATTCTAAGGTAAACTACAGAGAGAGAGAGAGAGAGAGAGAGAGAGAGAGAGAGAGAGAGAGAGAGAGAGAGAGGTTAGGGAGGTGGGGAGGGGTACGGTAGGTCTGCAACTTAAACTTTCCGATGTCACATTTGCGATCCATATGAAGTTTTCTTCATTTTCTTGAGTCGGTATATAAAAAGTTTCGGGTCGTAAGTGAAACAGAAACGAGCGCGATTGTCTGTCTGAACGAGTTACGGGTTCGCTTCACTTCGAAGTATAATGCACACTCGGAATTCCCACTTCTGTTCATTCACGAGCTCCGTCCAAATCGAGGGAGGTTCTTTTTGCCTGTCTATGTCACGGTATTTTTTTTTTATTTTTTATTTTTTTTTTTAAGGTTATGGGGTGTGTGTGAGACGTTCTCGTCGATGGAATTCATGAATGAGGTGATAATTGCGGTCTCATTTTGTAGTTTTCTCTGATCTACTTTTTATTTTGGCTCCTATCTTTGTGGGATTGTCTGTGGTTATATATGTGTATATGTATACACATACATTATATGTGTATATATATATATATATATATATATATATATATATATATATACATACATATATATACACATGTATATATATATATATATATATATATATATATATATATATATATATATATATATATATATATATATATATACATACATATATACACACACACATGTATATATACCATCACCTTCAAAGAGCATAGTGACGAATTTTTTTTTTTTTTTTTTTTTTTTTTTTTTTTTAGTCAAATATTTGTTCATAGTTATCAAATAACCTTCCTATTTTTGTCGGTGGATCTTTTTAAATGTATAGACGTGTATGTACCGTATTTATAGTCATAATATCGTGTATTATTACTTACGTAAACGTCTTTAGAAGTATCTTCGTGCACGTATGAAACCGTGTGCACGAATATCACTGCATGCGCAAACATACACAAAGACATCACACAGCCGTTTGTCCGTATTACCCCACACGGCTGAGTCATTTTGTAGAATAAACCCGATGAAACCCTTCGTGGTGCAATTGATGTTGTAAAATTTTTATGAGCAAAGTGAAGGCAAACTCTTGAATTTAACAGGAGTAGCTAATGGCGGGCGAAAATTTCCGAATAACTAAATATCCCGCGATTCCCTTTAATTTCTCCGGCAATGGCCCTTAATTCTCTCGAATCATGTGGATAATAACCCTTAATTGATTATAGCCGCAAAAACCTTTTACTCGGGAATGAAATACGCCCCGCCGCACTTAGCTTCAATGACTTGAACAACACTTTTGGCGTTGGGTGGTCACGATTTCATTTTTTTCCTCCTTTTTTCTTTTCTTCTTCTTTCCATTTCCTGCCAGGCAGAAATTGGACCAGATATTCAGTAAAGGGAAAGCAAGGACGTACGTAACGATCATTAATACAGAGAAAGCATATCATGGAGTAGGCTCTGCATAATGGTCATTTATTCAGAGGAAGCAAATCATAGAGTATGCATAATGATCATTTATTTAGCACAGAGAGATCCTGAAATATACACGGTGATTAAGTATCCAGAGAAGCAAATCGTAGAATGTAATAGTCGTGTTTTCAGGACTGATAAATCGTGAAATACATGTGTAGTGATTTGGTACTCAGGAAAGGCAAAGCGTGAAATGTGGTATACAGCCGAGGCGCGTCGGGGAATGTACTAAATCAGTGGCTGTCAGCAGGGGGGTCAGCAATTTCAGGGTGGGGGTGGGGGAGAGCCCAAGGGGAAAATTAAAAATTCTCTAATTATAGTCGTTATTCTCTTAACAAGAGCCGCTAAGAAGCAGTGTCAAGTATCTCACTCATTCATTCCCAAAAGAATAAAAAAAAAATAAACCCTACACTTTCTCTTTTTTTTCCATTTTCCTTTAAATCTAGGAGGGAATTTTACTAATAGATGCAAGGTGGGGGGCGTGGAGGGAAGGACCGACTCTTAGAGGGGGCGTAGTAATAAAAAGGTTAAGAACCATTGTACTAAATGATTAGGTATTCCCGAAAGACGCATCGTGAAATATACCTGACAACGTGGTATGTAGGAAAGTGATTTTGTAGAACATCCACAATAATCAGGAATTCAGCAAAACTGAATCGAGGAATGAAAACAACGGTACTTTCCCCGTACGGTACATAGTAAGTTTGTATAAGCATTGCTGTATCTGTATGATATAAAGAAACATCGCTTTTAGATTGTAGCCATGTCTTAAGTTGCATTCGTAAAGAATGAGAAATTATCACTTATACTTAGGGGGAAAATATCAGTTTTATAGGAAGAACTTATTATTCAAAATGGAATTTAGATTTCATTTTTTTGAAAATTAATACAACTTTTTCTTTGGAGAATGTAATTATACAAACTCCTATAGGCCGTAATGTATGAGTCATAAGTAATGATATTTCAGTTTTACCGCAAGCAGTTAGTGATGCGGTAGTAATTGATAACATTAAAAGTCATCTTTAAAATAGATCTGAACACTGTGAACATGTACAGTAACGCAGAATTTGGTTCTGAAAAGTCAAAAAACTTATATTGTTCAATGTTGTAAAATAACATTTAAAAAATAATTTTTTAATCATATGAAATTTGGCGTAGTTTTGGTTTAAATTAGATTTTTTTAGCGCTTTGTCAGTCGAATGAGTTTAATGAATACGCCATTAAAATGGCCAAGTGAATATCTTAATAGCGATAATTAAACCTGCAATAAATTTCATAACACCCCCGATTTTATTTTAATGAAATAAAAACGCCGTGCTTAGCGCATGCCGAAAATATATTAAGTTGGTTGCGGATCCCACACTAAATTTAATTGAAAAATGAATCGCTTTTTGTTTTCGGAAAATGCGCAGGAGTTCTGCAGGACACTCTTATAGAGGCAATTAACTTCATTCCAATGCTTTATTGCACTTTAATTAAGCGATTTACATTCACTCAATTAGGTTTATATAATGTTGATTGGCTGGGGAGGTGGTACAGTATTTGTTCCGTTTGATTGTTATCGCCCGCCTTCCTACAATGGCGGCTTATGTGTTCGGTCCTGACGCCCTCCCGGCGTATTCTTTACGGACCTACATTATTATTATTATTATTATTATTATTATTATTATTATTATTATTATTATTATTAGTGAAACAAATCCACAGTTTTGTATATATTCTATTTAAAGGTAAAACTACAGAAAGCTATCTGTATAGTTATATCTATATAACTCTACAGTTATGTATATGTATATACATATAACTGGGGATTTGTTTCTCCATTTTAAGACTCATGCTACTATGAGCATATTATTATTATTGTTATTATTATTATTATTATTATTATTATTATTATTATTATTATTATTATTATTATTATTATTATTATTATTATTATTATTATTGGAGAAACAAATCCACAGTTATGTGTATGTACGTATATTTATTTAAAGCTAAAACTTTACAGAGAGCTATCTGTACAGTTTTATCTTTAAATATATGTGCATATACATAACTGTGGATTTGTTTCTCCATTTTAAGACTCATGCTAAGTATTTTATTATTATTATTATTATTATTATTATTATTATTATTATTATTATTATTATTATTATTATTTATTATTATTATTTTTATTATTATTTTTCAGAATGTGCAAGCATTCATACAAAACAAGCCATAATACAAATTAAAATCCAAAATAAACTTCCATGGGATAAAATAAATGTATTGAAGACCAGGAAACGACGAACGAAAGTAGTAGCATAAGTGAAGATCTGTCAACAGATTTATCTATACAGATATATGCATACAAAATCTGCAATACATTCAAAACAAAGGCTGTGGTGCTAAGCACCTTATAGTATTATTACCGCCGTCTTAATGTGTTTATTCTTGAAATTTCTGATTATGTCGTGTCGTCACTTGATTCATCTTCCCTTGGCAACGTCTGGTATGCATTTATATCTTTTGCGATTATTGAATTTAATGTAATTTTCAGTTTTAATATTATCGAATTTCATGTAGTTTTCACTTTTAATACTTCACGTATGAATTTTTTCTGTTTTTGATAACCATGATGATTAATTGCAATTTGGTACTATCGATTTTTCTGTAATTGTTATATATCAGCATTTTCTCTGTTTATGATAACCATGATGTAATTGCAGCTCAATATTTGGTACTATTGACTGATCTGGCATTGCATGTTGAT
>NC_089754.1:51549770-51572270 GCF_040412425.1 Macrobrachium rosenbergii
CACGGCTTTTAATGTCCAAGTACACTCGAAGGAAAACTAAATTTCTGGATTGTGGATTATTGGTTGACGCTTTAGAATTTGAGTTGCAGTACGGCTGGCCAGCCTATCAGCTGTGGGTACTGTTACAGCTTGGATGCTTAGCAATAACTACAGCATTCGGGTACGTATTGCGCTTCGATTCCTCTCTGAAACGTGACGAGCGAAGCGTTTCATAACATGACGACACTCCCACCCCCTCCCTTGTTTGTGCGTGTGTGTTTTTTTGTTTTTGCGTGTTGGGAACACTTGGGGATGTTGAATTTATCAATATGGGCCCGTGAACTGGAAAAACGGGGAATAGAATGGTAATCTTTTGTCTCGAGGATTCCTGAAAATAGCCACGTGAAATGAAGGTCTCTGTTGTCATTTGTCCCAGCACTGCGAATGCTTCTCATGAGTTCAATTTTGGTATCATTCCCTTCGGCCTGAGTTTCCAGTGGTGTTGTGGCACCAGTAATTTAACTTAATCAGTCAGTTAAACACTTTATTCCCATGCTAATGGAAAGAACTTTTTATCATATTTTAGGAGTAGGAGAAAAGAACGAAATTAAAACTTCGTGCATATATTTTCTAAGTTGAAGCACCCAAGCAAGTTCTAAGTGTTTCGAGTCTTTTTTTTATATATATTTTAAGTATTTGAAACAAAAGTTTTAAACGCGGTGCTCGTGCGAATAAAAAAAAAAATGCGAGTGCTCAGTAACGTTTTGGAAACGGTAGAGATTTTTCTTCTAAGCAGGTTTCTATAGTATTGTAAAACGGGTCTTGAATTTCATCGTAACTTCATTTCCCCAGTAATAGATGCATTTAATTCTATTATTTCATCATATTTAATATATAATTCGAATAGTTAAAAAAAAAAGTTATATAGAAAATGAAAGAATCAAATTGTGTTTTGTTAGCGAAGTTTAGAGCAATGCTAAGAAATGCACAATCTCGTGAAAAAACAATCCGTGTGATAAAAATCCACAGTTTTAACGTTAACACTGATGAGGAACATCGTTCAGGTGTTCGAAAGTCTTTGGTTATTTTACATAGTAATATATTTTATACTATATTATACAATTGTGGATTTTTATTACACAGTTTAGAGCAATATTAGAATCTTCACTCGATCAAACTGAAATATTCGTGAACCAAACAGTCACTTAGTCATCTTAAAGAATAATTAAATATGCACGTATGTCGCGTTCTTTTCGCATCACATTCTGTGCTTTTTTTTTTTTCAAGCAGTTCTGGAATTGGGAGAAGCACTGTCTTCTCCCGGGAAGCAATTGTGTCTGAGCAAATGATCAGGGGGTTTCCCTCATGGCTGGGGGACTGAAATAGCTCTTATGATGAGATGGCTCAAAAAGAATTAATTGATTTCCGCTCCGTCCTCCGATAGCGGAAGGCAAAAAAAAAAAAAAAAGGAAAATAATTGGTGTGTTTATTTGATGCACGTGTCTGGTTGTGTTGCAGATGTGTCGTCTCACCGGAAGGAAGGAGATTGGTACCAGACGCTCTATGAATTAGCTGATTACTTTTTTTTTTTTATCTCTGTTTCGCAGTACTGTGCATCTGAGGCATCGGAAAAATTAACGAATTTGAGTGTAGGAAGCTTTTCTCCTCGTGGAATCGTTGCGTGATTGCCACTGTGTTAATGAAGTGAAAGAATTGTTATCAGAAACCGTTTTGCAAATTAATTATTTGTAATGATGTTACTATATGTTTTTATATCATCCTAATTCCGTAGTTCTTATTCATAGTGGTTTTATGTTCTGTAATTTGGTCGTGCAAAATTATAACGGTCAATTTTTTCTTTACTGAATTGAAAGCTCGTACGATAAATACTGTCCTTTACGCAGGGATGTAGAATATTACGATTAATAATCAGCTTTTATGGGCATTTTTAGAATTAGATGCAGTTCGGTGCTTTCTTTAGAATTTGAAGCGCGCAGAATGTTGCAGTGCCGAATATTTCATTTTCATGTTATTGCATGATGACGATTATCAGAATATAGTGCACTTAACATCGTATGAAATGGAAATGGCCAAGATCCCTAATTTGATCAATGGCAAATTCAGCTCTGTAGAGACAGGCTAAAGATAGAGAGCGAGTCGCATCAAATTTTTTTTTATTGCGTTGTGACGGTTTTAGTAAAACTGGTGTTCGGGTTTTATTGGAATGGATTCCAGTACTGCCAGTTTCAGGGGTTCTGTGCTGCGTGGCCCATGATTTTTTTATATGTATATTTCTTTTTTTTTTGCGTACTTTTGATGGTGGAATAACGATTTTTTAAAATAAAAACTGGAGTTCTTATATAATTTTATGTAATTGGTATCCTAGTTACCACTTTTTTTTTTCTTTGGTAGTGTTACATTTAATTCCTCAGGTTCAAATGTTAAGTGTGTTACGGTTCAGTTGTGGAGTTATGCAGAACTGATAAGGTTTCATTATTAAAGTAACAGTTTTACGTGTGCACAACGCGTATCGTACGTCAGTGCACCTCATGCGGTGTACTGTAGGCGTTACTAAAGGTTATTTGCAGCGTCCTTTCGGCCCCCAGCTGCAACTCCTTTCATTCCTTTTACTGTCACTCCATTCATATTATCTTTCTTCCATCTTGCGATCCACCCTCTCCTAACAATTATTTCACAGTGCAACTGCGACGTTTTCTTCCGGTTACACCTGTCAAACCTACCCACTCTCAATTTCTTTTCCAGCGCTGAATGACGTCATAGGTCCAATTGCTTGGTCTTTAGCCTAAATTCTAAACTCAGTTCAGTTCAGTTCAATTCAATCCAACAAGTAAACTTTGCTGGTCGACCTAAATTGCGCTCAGAGAGGTTAGGCGTTTTCTAATGAATTGAGGCTACTTGACATCCCGTTGACGACTTCCTGAACAGAATGAATTCCCTGTGGTATTTATAATGCGCCGGCATACTGTAAAAACAGCTAATTTTTCGTTTCCTTTTTCCATCTCCAGCTGTTATATTAGCGTCTTGTTGTTTCCGGAACGATTCTTGCACAGTGTTGAATCATTACAATTCAGTTTTAGAATTTTGGATTATTTCCCAGATACTTCTTGTCATTCGAAGACTGGTTTGTAAAATTGTAACCTTTTCCATTTATTCTTGGCTGTTCCTCGTCAGCTTCCAAATATGACAACATTCTTTTTGTCTGCCCGTTTCTTGTCCATTTCTTGACATTCTTGTCAATCCCCAGCTATTTACGATGCTGAGAACTTAGTAAGTTGCGCTCTTAGGCATTTCGTTATGAGTTTCTACCAGTGCCTGTATATTGTGGAAATAGGTGACTGTGTCCTTTCTTATGTTAATTCTTTACCAAACTTAACGGAAAGTCGTGGAGGTTCTTTTGAAGGAGGCTTAGCATATTTTAGCATTTGGCTTTGACTTCTATTAGTTACATTGAAGGCTGTCAGTAATGGGGATGCTTCAGTACTTCTTTGAGTTACCATTTTTTCCACCATTAAAACTTTATTGAAGGTCTGCTTGGCATATTTTAAATGAATGCTTGACAGTTTGAATAATAGTATAACAATGATGATAGCAATGTTAATTCTTATAATTTTTTAATTATTACGCAGGTTCACTTTTATCCATTTCGTGACATATCTTTTATATATCCTAGAGATTTTTATTTTCTTATTCCAGTTGGTACGCGTAGTCCTGCAGTTTTTAAGAATATTAAAATGTATGATTTTAGTGCCTCAGCGGTTTTATATCATAGAAATTCAGTGGGTAAAAAGGTTATGTGATACCATTTATCAATTTATTTTTTGCTTTGTTAATCCATGATTATGAAATTCATCATTTAAGAGGCAAGTGTATTCTCACTCTTGCTTCGTATACCTGCTCACGAGAAGAACTGTCCATTTAATCCTGTCACTCTGTCAGACTGGTGGCGATTCTGTATCTGTCTACGGTCGCTGTAGGCTTGTGAGATACTTAATTCAGAGTTCCTTTAAATAAATACTCATTATGAGTTAGTTAAAGCTTTGTGTCCAGTATGATTTGTTGTTCCAACAACAAATCATACTGGACACAAAGCTTTAACTAACTCATAATGAGTATTTATTTTAAAGGAACTCTGAATTAAGTATCTCACAAGCCTACAGTGACCGTAGACAGATACAGAATCGCCACCAGTCTGACAGAGTGACAGGATTAAATGGACAGTTCTCGTGAGCAGGTATACGAAGCAAGAGTGAGAATACACTTGCCTCTTAAATGATGAATTTCATAATCGTGGATTAACAAAGCAAATAATAAATTGATAAATGGTATCACATAACCTTTACCCACTGAATTTCTATGATATAAAACCGCTGAGGCACTAAAATCATACATTTTAATATTCTTAAAAACTGCAGGACTACGCGTACCAACTGGAATAAGAAAATAAAAAATCTCTAGGATATATAAAAGATATGTCACGAAATGGATAAAAGTGAACCTGCGTAATAATTAAAAATAATTTTATAGTAGTTCATCTCTTATAATTAGTTTCAAGAAATTTTATTACCATCATTATAAATATTGTTTTGCTGCTGCTGATGTTGATGTTAGATGTTAGTATCATTATTATTAAAATTTGGCTAACTTTCTACGAGAAGAATGATATCAGATGCATATCTAAATATTATCACATAGTGAATATGAAAATATCAAAAAACTAATTTCTGATATACATATTTTTAATGTGCAAATTAAATCATCGCTTGGTAACAAATGGTTAGATATTTATAAATATTGACACTTTTCTAACAGCATACCATTGTGTTCATATTGTTTACCTCTCTCTCTCTCTCTCTCTCTCTCTCTCTCTCTCTCTCTCTCTCTCTCTCTCTCTCTCTGTGATGCACATTATCTGATTATGTCTAGGTAGCAAACAGCTCCCTAGATGGTTTGGGGAATTGTGAACTTGGTAGACTAGTAACCCCCCTAGACACAGTAGTAGGTGATAAGGTGATTTTATTGTCAATATATCTTACCACCAGATTTAAAGTAGTTTGTGGAAAATCGATGTCGACAGAGAAATAAGAGATCCTGGAAATTTGGACTTGGCAGATGGATCTCCTATAATGAAAGCAGTCCATGAGAGAGAGAGAGAGAGAGAGAGAGAGACACCAGTCTCCTTCTTTTTCCAATTGAGCATAAGTTTTTGTATAAAGAAATTCATTTTAAGAGAGAGAGAGAGAGAGAGAGAGAGAGAGTTTTTTGAATACTGATTTAACAAATGTTTATTTATTTCCGTTCTTCTCGCTCTTCCTGTTTCTCCCCCCCCCTCCCCCGGCCGCCTCCTCCCCGTCCATCCCCAGCAACCACCTCCCCCCTCCCTGCCTAGAAGGTGGAGAATTAGGGCGGTGGTGATGGTGGTGAATGTTGGAGTAGACGGGAGATGGAGGCAACCGGGGGGAGAGAGAGAGAGAGAGAGAGAGAGCGGTGGCGCGGCGCCCCCTCTTTCGTATTCATAGACTGTATAGAAATACTCAGCATGGCCTTCTAAGAGTTCTTTGGAGGTGAAGTGTGATTTGAATAAGATTTGCCTGTATCGCGTCACATTACAGAGCCTCGGGAACTCGAAATCAAGGAGGAGATGCTTGCTGAATTTTGCATGTCTAACACCCCCCTCCTCCCCCGCCATCCTCCTGCTCCTCAACCCCTTTCATTATATCTTTGTGGATATTTGCGTTGTTTTCTTAGTTTATTTTTATTGTTTTCTACTGTATTTATAATTATTTACGTACATTGACAATATATGTTCAAGTTTTTGTATGTATGTATGTATGTATGTATGTATGTATGTATGTATGTATGTATGTATGTATGTATGTATGTTTATGTGCATATATATATATGTGTGTGTGTGTGTGTTATGTATATACACACACGGACACATATACACATATATATATATATATATATATATATATATATATATATATATATATATATATATATATATATATATATATATATATATATATATATATATATATATATATATATATATATATATATATATATATATATATATATATATATATATATATTATGTGTGTGTACTGTATATGTGTGTTTGTGTGTGTCATGTTGATAGGTAAAATGTGTGTTGGGCAACTGATAAGAACTATTTGAATTAGGAGTGAATTTCAACACAAATAAAAGAGCCTGAGTTACATAGCGTTTATAATTTGAAAATGGCAGTTCCATATTTGTAATTATGTAATTTAACTGAAAATAAATAAAAGTTTATTCTCTGGTTTTACATGAATAGACTCTTAATTCAAATGACTTTGGAAAAGATGAATGAAAAACCTCACCAACATGCCTTCGGCAAATTCATAATGTCATTTCCACAAGTGTTAGATTTATAATCGCATTTTGACGTTATGGAAAATAAGAAGTGGAAATTTTCCGTGTATTCATAAATTGTTTCCATCATGAAAAGTCATGATTTTAGTAACTTTTTGATTGTTTTAGTTGTGTAATTGAAGCTGAGGGTTCTTTTATTTCATTAAGCATTATTGTATTTAATAAACAATGAAGCAACTCGTCATTAACTTGGCATTGATAGTTAAAAAGAAATTTCATTATATTGACTGGAATCTCTAATAATAACTATTATACAAATGATAATAATAATGATATCTATTTTTGCCGGGTTATTTCCATTTGTAATGAGGTCCCAACAGAAATTAAAAGAGGAACCTCATCAACTTACCTTTCATAATTTTAGAATTGCTTTTTATCTTCATTTCTTATCGTCGTATCTCAACTTAAATGAGCATTTTTGTTGCCTGTTCATGCGTGAAACATTTTAATAATGTATGCGTGTGAAACAGCGAGTCAAATCATAACATAACAAACCGCCGAACAGTTTTAGAATCGCATTTCCATCCTTAGAACTTATTTCATAAAACATTAGATAAAAATAAAATGCCCTGATTATGCCGAAATTATTTCCACGAAGAACGAGTTTCCATTGGCGAGGGAGAGAGGAACCTCATCAACTTAGCTTTAATAATTTTGGAATCGGCATCACAAATAATGCTCGTTTTGGGCGAAGCGAACGGCCCACCTTTGTTGGGGAAAATTGGAAGCGGGCACGAGAGACCCCTGCTGTTGTCCCCTTGACATATCGGGGAAAGGAAGCGCTCCACGAATATTAATGATGTGTGAAATAGCTGTATAGTGGCTGCATTTGTAATACGTATTGCCCACTCTTTTACCAGGGATGGATTTTAGAAATACTGATTCATATGCAAAACCGCTCCCTGGCATTTGGGAGCGTCTGCGCGATTGTTCCTCTGCCTCCGCTCCCAATTGTATCGTCAACGAGACGAGTTCCCCCGTTCTGTTGTTAGTGTTTTTATTGTTTTCACCGCCGCGGTTAATGCAATTTGTTAGTTATCATTATTTGTGTCCGTGCTGTCTGTTCTTGCAGTTGACAGTTCTTTCAACTGGGAGTGTGAGGAAGAATTAACATAGTTCATTGATTCTCTTTCATTCATTATTTTTGTTTTCCCATTTCTGCCTTTGTTGCTAGTTTGCTGCTCGCCATTCGTTCAAAGATTTCTTTGTTGCTTTGCTAGTTTGCTTGCTCGTCATTCGTTCAAAGATTTCTTTGTTGCTTTGTTAGTTTGCTTGCTCGTCATTCGTTCAAAGATTTCTTTGTTGCTTTGCTAGTTTGCTTGCTCGTTATTCCTTCAAAGATTTCTTTGTTGCTTTGTTAGTTTGCTTGCTCGCCATTCGTTCAAAGATTTCTTTGTTGATTTGCTAGTTTGTTGCTCGTCATTCGTTCAAAGATTTCTTTGTTGCTTTGCTAGTTAGTTGCTCGTCATTCGTTCAAAGATTTCTTTGTTGCTTTGCTAGTTAGTTGCTCGTCATTCGTTCAAAGATTTCTTTGTTGATTTGCTAGTTTGTTGCTCGCCATTCGTTCAAAGATTTCTTTGTTGATTTCTAGTTTGTTGCTCGCCATTCGTTCAAAGATTTCTTTGTTGATTTGCTAGTTTGTTTGCTCGTCATTCGTTCAAAGATTTCTTTGTTGCTTTGCTAGTTTGCTTGCTCGTCATTCGTTCAAAGATTTCTTTGCAAGTCTGCCAAACATATATGGGTTGATAAATCATCATATAACCGTTAAAAGTTAGTTGAAGGATTGTAATTTACGGAAAGAATTTCACGAAATAACAGAAAATTGGGAATATGTGAACAGTAGTATCTTATTATACTTGATATTAAAGTTTTAAAAAATGATATAACGTAAATTAAAAGAATAACAAATAAGAAATGTAAAAAGTTACCTGTATTCTATGTATCTACTTATGGCAAACGAAAGTACAGGAATAATACTTTGTTGTTACATTAGTAGCAAACAGGGAGGCATTAAGCGAGAAATAAGTGCTTTTACATACAGGCTAAGAATAGTAGAGGCGTCATTTTTATAGATCCTGTAGGCTGGATTATGAAACCGGTTTCAGTGTCGGTTCTTTGTGGCTGTTAAGAAAGATTTCTAAATGTCCTTTGTTGTCTATAATGTGAATGTCCCCGTAGGGGGTTAGTGCCGTCAGTGCACCTCATGCGGTGCACTGTAGGCATTACTTAAGTTTCTTTGCAGCGTGCCTCCGGCCTCTAGCTGCAACCCCTTTCGTTCCCTTTACTGTACTTCCTTTCATATTCTCTTTCTTCCATCTTACTCTCCACCCTCTCCTAACAATTGATTCATAGTGCAACTGCTTTGAGGTTTTCCTCCTGTTACACCTTTCAATACCCTTTTACTGTCAATTTCCATTTCAGCGCAGAATGACCTCATGGGTCCCAGTGCTTGGCCTTTGGCCCTAATTCTACAGTACATTCAATTCTATAATGTCAGTGTGTGGCTTTACTTCCTGCCTGAAAATTTACCGTAGCTTTCATCCAATCTGCTATTTTTTCTAAAATTATTATTTACACACTCACAGCAACTGCTGCTTGTCAGAGTCACAGGACTCATCATATCATCAAACCACAGCAGCCTTCATTTTTTATTTATTTTCACGGTACCATTCCAGATTCACAGCCCCCTTCATTTCTTATGCAAATTAACAGTGCACTTCATTTCATATGCAGATTCACAGTACCCCTCATTTTATATGCAAATATGAAGTGTCATTCATTTCATAATGGCAAGTCACAGTGCCCTTCATTTCTTAATTGACTTATTACTGTGCTGAAATTATTGTCCTATTGGAATTTGTACCGTTTAGAAAGGTACGCTTTCTAGTTGTCTTCTTCTTCTTCTTCTTCTTCTTCTTCTTCTTCTTCTTCTTCTTCTTCTTCTTCTTCTTCTTCTTCTTCTTCTTCTTCTTTTGCTTCAAATGTCAAAGAATCCGGAGGTCAATGTATGTAAACATTCTTTAACCAAGGTGGCATATTCGCCCCAGCACTTGACAAGCAGCTCAGGCGTAAGCCAAACTACTGAATAGGTTACACTAGTAGTATCGTACCTTCACACTGTTGCAGATGGTATACCTTAAGGCCTTTATACTAAATTGATTTATAAATTTGTAATAATGTGATATCTGTATTTCTTCCAGTTGTCACTGCCACCTAATACTTTATGTAATTCCAAACACAAAGCAGCGATTCCTAATTGCATTAGAAGTCATCATGTTTGTCGACGGTGTCGCTTCCGAAGCCTGAAACAGCCTCTCCTAGGAACTATCAGAGTATTACACTCCCAGCCGTAAGCACACCTCAATTTTTTGCCCCGGCGGTGTAAGTGGAGTTTGGGAGAGAAGAGTCTCCTATTTTTTGTGAGAGATAAAAGTTAAGGAGAAGATTAAAGTTTTCAGAAAAGAAGTGCAAGTTCTCATAAAACGGAGGAGAGGCAGGGCTGATCCTCGACGACTCCTTAATACCATATGATGATAATAAAATCTCGGCATTATTATTCACAGTTAATGTAACGTGAAATTGGATCATATGTTATAGCCGAGTGCAGTTTCTGATTCTTTTCCATTCTTTGTCCCAAGGCATAACCCTCCCCCCCCTCACCTTCTCTCTCTCTCTCTCTCTCTCTCTCTCTCTCTCTCTCTCTCTCTCTCTCTCTCTCTTTCACACACACACACACACCCCTCACCCACTTCTGTTATCTTTCTGTGTCTATTCTTTGTCCTGTTTCAATTTCCTTTATCATTGCATCCAACCTTTTATTCCGCACATCAGCCTCCATAATGTGTGTTCCCCCTCCTTTCTCCCTCCCCATACTTTCAGCATCCCTCCTCCCTCAGCCTCTCTCTCTCTCTCTCTCTCTCTCTCTCTCTCTCTCTCTCTCTCTCTCTCTCTCTCTTCCCCGTTCGCTCTTGGCTCTCCATCCATTTTGTTGGAGGCAAGTCGCGTTTGAACTTTTCACGTTTGAGTTACTGGTATAATGGTGTTGTGGGGGGCCCCTACTATGGGGATGTGAGTAAGGGGGAAGTTTCTTCCCCTCTCCCTCCCATGCATTGTACTACCCACTCTATTTTTTTTCTTTATCTACTCACATACGAATGGAGGCGAATGGAACCGAGTTCTTGCTTATATGCCACGTGCAGACGTGCGTGCCCTCAGCGAATGTGCATGAAGTGCGTTATGAACTTACGGAAAGAAGAACGGGTTTCAAATAGTTGCCTTAAGGAAGAGGAGATGGCGTTCTGAGTTTGACTATACATATCTTGTTAATGTTTTGATCGCCGTAGGGGGGTGGTGCCGTCAGCGCACCTCACGTGGTACACTGTAGGCATTTCTTAAGGGTGTTTGCAGCGTCCCTTCGGCGCCTAGCTGCATCCTCTTTCATTTCTTCCACTGTACCTCCTTCATATTTTATTTCTTCCATCTTACTTTCCATCCTAACAATTGTTCATAGTGGAACTGCGAGGTTTTCCTCCTGTTACACCTTTCAAACCCTCTTTACTGTCAATTTCCCTTCCAGCGTTGAATGACTTCATAGATCCCAGTGTTGGCCTTTGGCCTATGTTCTATATTCTGTTCTATTCTATTTGACATTATTGTTATATCCTTCAGCAGGATTAAATCTTCAACCATCAAATCGTGATGGAAATTAACGGTTACTGTTGCTGCTGGACAGCTGTTATTCTGACTGCTAATGGCCCTTCCTTCTGTGCAGGAGCCACCCTTCCTTCCTTCCTCTTCACCCCTGGAAGGGATGTCCATCTGCCTTCATCCTTCCGCATATTCCGTTTGCTCATCCGTGATTGATCTCTCGGAAGAAATCTAAGAGGGTAGTACAGTGTTCTCGGAAAAGGGCAGTTTATAACCACGTCAGTATTGATTAGTACCACCCCCTCTTCGTTGTCACGAATTGTCTCGTTGCATTACCTCTACATATCTGGAGTGCAGAAGTGAATTGGATGTCATGCGTGTACACGACTGTGTTGGTGATTGCATTGTTATTTATATATGTTTCACTCAACATCAAGCCTTTTCTCTTAACAGGGGTGGCTCGAGAGAACAAACAACATTATGATTACAACTGTACTACATTCAAGCTTAACTGTTTAATCGTGAATGGACCACTTATGCAGATAATCTCTCTATCAGTGTTTCAGTCAAGGCTAAGAGAGACAAGGTCTGCCCAATTGGATTTAGTCGCCTCCCACCTGGGGTAACTACGTAGGCGATGACGTATCTTAGAGGTACCTGCTCGTTACGGCAATTCACAAGCTGACGCAATAAGGAGGTAGACTAAGCTCCGAACACGTTGGGGATTTGGGGGAAGTGAGCAGACCTCCTCTTTCTCTTGGCCTTGGTTTCAGTAACACGTTGAACTCACTATACACACATACAGCGCCAGTTACCTCGATGGCGCACGCGCTCTGGAGCTTCCTGGATATTAAGATTCTTCCTTTCCAATACCTCTTTCACACCATTTGTCCAGTACTCTGTGTCCTTGCTGCTTGTTAAATTATGTTTATTTAACCTGATATTCTGTTATATGGACATTTGCTCTTGGGAAGTTTGGTCTACAGGTTGATGGCCATTTGTCTAGTTTTTCATTTGAGTGCACATTTTGATTAGTAGTATTTTGATAATATATTTGATATGTTCTTTGCATGGTTTTGTCAGTATATACCAGTCAGTTCTGGCTTTTCATTGAACACTTGATTATAACAGTCTATTCCGGAAACTTCTTTATATTAACTAGTTTTCTGAGTATATGGATACCAACTCTCTCTCTCTCTCTCTCTCTCTCTCTCTCTCTCTCTCTCTCTCTCTCTCTCTCTCTCTCTCTCTCTCTCTCTGTGAGATGCAAGTGCACTGTTTTACATATAGTATTTTCCCTACTTACGAAATAGTAACTTCATGAAAGTCATATTCCCAAGATTCTTATGTTACAGTTCTGTTAAAAGCAAAAAAACGAAAGTTGAAAATTTTTCCCTTTTTCAATTTCATCAAAAAGTAGTTTCACACAAATGCTTGGATCTTTTTGAAATTGGTTTAAGAGTGACCCTGATATCTTCCAGTCTTTGAATCAAAGAGGAACGAAAAGACAGTTTACCTCCCATACTACGAGTCAGATAATTGCAAGCCAAAATGTACGTTGAAAATAGCGATGAGAATTAAGAAGCAGAAATAAATACAGCGTATTTTATCAAGTTTTATGTTGATACTTTCGTGTATGTACACACATCCATGAATATATGCAGATCTGTGTATGTATATTTGCACGCTAACATTTTTTTAGGTCATCGAGCTGTTTTGTGTAATTTTCCCTAATACAATTTTCCTTCTCTGCCCCTTTTTTATCTGGCTAAATGCAGTTTCATGTTCTGTATTTAGATTTTCCCCTCTCGTATCTCTCAGTTCTGCGTTTGCTCTAACAACCTAGTTAATTTTTCCTTATTTTCCCTGTGGTCAAGTATTGAATTACTCTAAAAATCCCTTTTTCGTGTGTTCGCGCATTCATTTCTTTTTTCTTTTTAAATCTTTTAAATACTGTGGGCTGTTGTTGATTGCACTCTTATACAGCATTTTTGTTCGTGAAGGAATCGTCGTTATTATTTTCTATTTTTTTATTTAAGCTTAACGATGTTTTGTAGGACTTACTCCGTTCTCTTCGGCGCAGTCATAAACAGAACGATAACTCATTGCTGTGTTACCATGATGATCTTTTTCCTCTCGCCCTTGAAGAACGGGTGAGGGTGTAGAGTATTGGGAGGGGTTGGGAGGGAGGGGAGGGAGGAGGGAGGGAGGGGAGAGAGAAGGGAAGAAGGGGGTGGGAGGAAGCAGGGAGGGAAGATGAGGCTTTGGTGTGAGAAGGGATCGTTTATCTCTCCTTCCCCGTTTGAGAGGAACCATTTTTACTTGTTTCCTGTGTCTTTTCTACTCAAGTGCTTCTCTCTCTCTCTCTCTCTCTCTCTCTCTCTCTCTCAAACACACATACAATTGCACACACTGTATTTTTTTGACAAAGTCAATGATTATATTTTAATTTGAAATCATCAAGACCGTATGAGAAATTTTCTCTTAAGGCTTTTGATGAAGAATAGTTAATAATGGCATAGCTTAGTTATAAAGGAGACAGAGACGAACGAATTTACTATTGCTGTTGTTTTCGGTGCTAGAGACATTAATTCTGACATTTTTACCTTTGAATCTCCCTTTTTTTTTTAATGAAAAATTCCATGCATCTTAGTTTTAATTGAACCGTAACTCCTCGTTATTTTTGTTGCGAGTTTATTGTTGTACGTGTGTTTGTGTTTGTGAATAGTAGAGAGAGAGAGAGAGAGAGAGAGAGAGAGAGAGAGAGAGAGAGAGAGAGAGAGAGAGAACAAAAGTGTTAAAGAGAACTGGGACAAGCTCACAGTCACTCTCAGCGTGTGCATGACCGTTGCGAGGAAACCTTGCATGACGAATTACATCTTTTCCCCTCCGAAGTCTTGAGTTATACTGCCCGAGAAGAGGGGTTGGGGGTGTAGGGGGCGGGGCAGGGGTGCCCAAGGAGTCAGATTTAGACTGCATTGTTCCCCTTAATCAATGTCTTGGGGTCTGTGATGGTGAGGTTTGCCGTGGGGTCGTAGATTTTGGGGGCGAGTTTCCCCTCGTTTCGGGGTTATTTTTAATCGCTGGGCATGAATTGATATTTTATAATCACGGGGAAGATGTTGCTGTTGGTCTTGTTAAGGTATCGTTTTTTTTTTTTTTTTTTAGGCTAAGACCAGATTTGAGTTTTTTTTTTTTTTTTTTTTTTTAGGCTAAGACCAGATTTGAGTTTTGTGTTTTTGTTTACCACCTCCTTGATTATCACTCTTGATAATCTGGTTTTACTTCGCTTATTTTCAGTCTTTCGTTCCTTATTCTTTTCTCCTCCAGCGTGAAGGTGGTCACTGATAAATTCCTTGGGCCCTCGTTATTTCATTTCAGATTTTAGTTATTTTTGTATCTGTACAATAACACAGATAATTTTCCTAATGGCTTCAGTGTTACTGAGGACGGTAACGGTCTTGCCAATCGTACTCTAGAAATAGTGAATGGATTTTTGATTTTGATATTAATGATTTCATCGACAGCAGAATGAATAATGATAATGATAATATCATCGGCAACTAGAAGTGGTGATGCAGTTTTGATATTGTTATACTTATTGCTTTTATGCTCTCAACTCAGTAAGAGGCATAGATATGGAGACTGCAGATTCTCTCTCTCTCTCTCTCTCTCTCTCTCTCTCTCTCTCTCTCTCTCTCTCTCTCTCTCCATTATTTATATATATATTTATATATATATTTATATATGTATATGCAGTATTTGTGTATGGATGTGTGTATGTATGTATGTATATATGTATAAACACGTGATTTTATGCTCTCAGTATTATACCAATAATACCTGTTAATGTAGAAGCCACTTTATCCAGGGAATAAATTTTACTAAAAGTGAATTATATATGATAGGTGCATCTCCCCCTGCTAGGATTCAGTCGTATGTCATTTGCTATTTGGGGTTGGTATGTAGATAGCAATGACCTATCCAACCAGCCAGCGTCCATATTAAAGGGGTATATGAGGCTTAGTATTAGAATTGTATACATATTTATGTATATATTATATATATATATATATATATATATATATATATATATATATATATATATATATATATATTATACATGTGTGTGTATGTATGTGTGTGTCTATGTGCACATTAATTGCATGTGTAATTACATGAATGAATGTAAATGAGATATATCGTGTATTTTCAAATAAACATATGCTTGTATCTGATTCTTGTAACGTTACTTTCATAACAGAGTCATCCACGAATCTCATTAACTAATGCCAGTTGTTCGTGAATTCCTAATGATCAGAGAACCGAGATGGAAATCTCTCCAGTCCATAGCACCGTCGTTTTTTTTGCTCCGCAAGTGCCCCGAGATTTCCTTGTAAACTTGACTCATAATCAGTGATTTTCAGAAATTTGTTGTGACGTAGGATGTACTCGGTTATCATTAATTGAAATGAATCAGACCTCCCCCCGTGTTATTAGCGCGGACGAAGCGCACACACACATCCCCAGATCGAACGGTTTTACATATTGTAACTCAGCCGAACGTCATAATTACCTCGTCTAATTACCCCTTTATTATGTTGGTCGGCGTTAGTTGTACGATATCTGTGCGCTTGAGGTCGATAACTCGAGATTGTTTTTAGCAACTTTCTCGTTTCTTGATTTTTTTTTTAGCGGGGGAGGTGGTGGTTAGGCAGAGCAGTAGGGAGGGTGGGGGTTAGGCAGAGGAGTTGGGAGGGTGGGGGTTAGGCAGAGGAGTAGGGTGGGTGGGGAGTTAGGCAGAGGAGTAGGGGGCTGGGGAGTTAGGCAGAGGAGTTGGGAGCTGGGGAGTTAGGCAGAGGAGTAGGGAGCTGGGGAGTTAGGCAGAGGAGTAGGGAGCTGGGGAGTTAGGCAGAGGAGTAGGGGGCTGGGGAGTTAGGCAGAGAAGTAGGGGACTGGTGAGTTTGTCAGAGGAGTAGGGAGCTGGGGAGTTAGGCAGAGGAGTAGGGAGCTGCAGAGTAGGCAGAGGAGTAGGGAGCTGGGGAGTTAGGCAGAGGAGTAGGGGGCTGGGGAGTTAGGCAGAGGAGTAGGGGGCTGGGGAGTTAGGCAGAGGAGTAGGGGCAGGGAGTTAGGCAGAGGAGTAGGGGCTGGGGAGTTAGGCAGAGGAGTAGGGGCTGGGAGTTAAGCAGAGGAGTAGGGGGCTGGGGAGTTATGCAGAGGAGTAGGGAGCTGGGGAGTTAGGCAGAGGAGTAGGGAGCTGGGGAGTTAGGCAGAGGAGTAGGGGCTGGGGAGTTAGGCAGAGGAGTAGGGGGCTGGGGAGTTAGGCAGAGAAGTAGGGGACTGGTGAGTTTGGCAGAGGAGTAGGGAGCTGGGGAGTTAGGCAGAGGAGTAGGGAGCTGGGGAGTTAGGCAGAGGAGTAGGGAGCTGCAGAGTAGGCAGAGGAGTAGGGGCTGGGAGTTAGGCAGAGAAGTAGGGGACTGGGGAGTTAGGCAGAGGAGTAGGGAGCTGGGGAGTTAGGCAGAGGAGTAGGGAGCTGGGGAGTAGGCAGAGGAGTAGGGGGCTGGGGAGTTAAGCAGAGGAGTAGGGAGCTGGGGAGTTAGGCAGAGAAGTAGGGGACTGGGAGTTAGGAGACGATTAGAGAGCTGGGGAGTTAGGCATAGGAGTAGGGGACTGGGGAGTTAGGCAGAGAAGTAGGGGACTGGGGAGTTAGGCAGAGGAGTAGGGGCTGGGGAGTTAGGCAAAGGAGTAGGGAGCTGGGGAGTTAGGCAGAGGAGTAGGGAGCTGAGGAGTAGGCAGAGGAGTAGGGAGCTGGGGAGTTAGGCAGAGGAGTAGGGAGCTGGGGGGTTAGGCAGAGGAGTAGGGGGCTGGGGAGTTAGGCAGAGGAGTAGGGAGCTGTGGAGTAGGCAGAAGAGTAGGGAGCTGTGGAGTTAGCCAGAGGAGTGGGAGGCTGGGCAGTTAGGCAGAGGAGTAGGGAGCTGGGGAGTTAGGCAGAGGAGTAGGGGGCTGGGGAGTTAGGCAGTGGAGTAGGGGGCTGGGGAGCTAGGCAGAGGAGTAGGGGGCTGGGGAGTCAGGCAGAGGAGATGGTAGCTTGGGAGTTAGGCAGGGGAGTAGGGAGCTGGGGAGTTAAGCAGGGGAGTAGGGGGCTGGGAGTTAGGTAGAGGAATAGGGGGCTGGGGAGTTAGGCAGAGGAGTAGGGGACTGGGGAATTAGGCAGAGGATTAGGGAGCCGGGGATTTAGTCAGAGGAATAGGGAGAGAGAATTTAACGCTATAGCATGCGTGTTTTGGAAAGGGTGGGCACGGGGCGTGGTTGTCGGGGGGGGGGGGTTTGGTATTCGAATCGAGTACAGTCGTTAAGGTTTTAATTATGCATTCCATGCACGGCTTCAGATATATGCGGGCCGTGCAGTAGCACGGGAACCACCACCACCACCAACAACAACAAACCCAACGCGACCTCCTCCGGGTTTCAGAAAGAAAATGGATGATGATTTAAGAAAGAAGCGATGTAAAAGTTAGGAAAAGGGGCTGGTTAAGCACCCGGTGACATGCGAAAGGATTTTTAGAGACAACTTCGGATGTGAAATCGATTATTGATTAGGAACAAGGATGGCAGGGGAAATGGGGTCTGGAGAAAATTAGATGGCGTCTTCATTCTTATTCGTGTTTGTTTTCAGTGTGTGTGTGTGTGTGTGTATATATGCATACATGAATACGTGTATGCTATATATATATATATATATATATATATATATATATATATATATATATATATATATATACCTACTCATAAATTATATATATATATATATATGTATATATATATATATATATATATATATATATATATATATATATATATATATATATATATATATATAATTGTGTGTTTATATGTCTGATTAACAAGAGTACACATACGCATATGGACACAATATTCTGCATTGAAATGTGGCTTTATTTCTTTATTTTTTGAAAGGCTCTTTACTAAAAAAAAAAAAAGGTGCCTTAGGTGCTTTGCATAAATACTATAAATATTATGATCAAGGAACGTATTTTTACTCTTAACTAAATATGATGATGATCAAAAGCGTAGTATGCCATTCTGAGATACTGTTATCTCAAGTTACAGCTCTCATGTATATAGGCGACTTCTAGTCCTGCTCTGAATGTTGTTCCAGTGTCAGAGGTTGCAATCCCCTAACCATTTCTCGTGACAGTTCAATTGAATAACCGTATGCTGCTCGGGTAACAATAATTTGACATCTAATCAAGACCCGCAGCTACCACCACTCTCTCTCTCTCTCTCTCTCTCTCTCTCTCTCTCTCTCTCTCTCTCTCTCTCTCTCTCTCTCTCTCTGGACGAGAAGGAACAATATATATGTAGACATATTTTGTAGAAACTCTGTGTCCCTCTTTATGACCTGAACAGTAAGTAAGGTGCCTGGTTGTTTGATGACCTTTGGAAATAATAATCATCAGACATTCTCTTGTGTCTTTGTGTATCCTGCTGCGCCACCGATTGGGTACCACATGTAATGGATGTTTTTTGAGTCATTTTTTAAAAACTACTATTCCTCACAATACTACTTTGGTAGTCTGGAAAATTTCAGAAGCTGCTGGAATCGGTTTTCAAGTACTTCTTACATTAATTTCATTTTCGAGAAACTTGCATTGATTAATATTGCTATTTCTGATGTTGCTTTTGTTGTTATCAAGTAGATTTTCTATTAAAAGACTAAAAAGGACTGTTACTTCAATTAAGGTTAAGTTATACAGAATGGGAAACATTTGTGGAAGAAAACGCAGAAAGTATAAAAAGTTTTTCTTTAGTCGTTTGTAATAATATGGTAATACAATTTTTAAACAGAACCAACAGTAAACAGTAAAATAAACTGCCTACCTTTAATAAGAAGAGCAATAAGACTGCATGGCAATTTTCTGTTATTATTGTAATCTTTAATGCTATAGATATTGCCATTATGTAAACCAGTATTGTCTTAATTTTATATATATCGTATGCAAGTGTTACTTATTACAGCATTGCAATAGAAAAATCAAATAAACTTGAACTTAAAAGACGAATACGTGAGTGATCTATGGGTAGGCCGCATTTGATAGGATCCATCTGCTTTAAGAATTTTTCTGTGTGCAGAAACTCCTATAGAAACTTTACGGCTTGTGATAACAAGTTTGATGGTTTGGTCTCTGCTGCCAGGGAGGGCCGTCCAACGGCAGCCCCCCCCTCCCCCCCTCCCCCTCATACATAAACACACACACACACACTCTCTCTCTCTCTCTGTCATTTTTCGTCTCTTTGCTTCCAACGTTTATTAAGCATTATTTCCCTTAGTTATTGTATTGTCTAGTGCTGTCTTACCTCTCTCTGTCTCTCTCTCTCTCTCGTTCTTATTTTTCGTCTCTTTGCTTCTAAGGTTATTAAGCATGTCCCTTAGTTATTGTATTGTCTAGTGTGGTATTGCCTCTCTCTCTCTCTCTCTCTCTCTCTCTCTCTCTCTCTCTCTCTCTCTCTCTCTCTCGTTCTTATTTTTTATCTCTCTGCTTCAAAGGTTTATTAAGCTTGTCCCTTACTTATTGTCTGGTGTGGTCTTACCTCTCTCTCTCTCTCTCTCTCTCTCTCTCTCTCTCTCTCTCTCTCTCTCTCTCTCTCTCTCTCGTTCTTTATTATTTTTATCCCTCTGCTTCAAAGGTTTATTAAGCATGTCCCTAAGTTATTGTATGGTCTAGTTTGGTCTTACTCTCTCTCTCTCTCTCTCTCTCTCTCTCTCTCTCTCTCTCTCTCTCTCTCTCAAGTCCTTCCACCTTCATGCTCCCTTATTTAATTTATGTGGCTTTTTGCTCTTAGTTGTCATTTCACCGTAAATCAAGGTACTTTTTTTTTTTTTTTTTTTAAATGAAGGATATTCTTAAAGTTTTATTATGGTTCTCTATCTCATCAGGAAAGGACTTATTTTGTTAAAGCGCTCACGGATTGTATGTCACTTTATGTTGATAATTTTTTTTTTATATATATTTCCTCAGTTCCTTATATCTTTGTCCAATCCTCGTGTGTTGTATTCATTACGTAAAGTATGTTTGTGAATATAATATACTCATTTACTTATTCCAGGGGAAAATTTGTCATTGTTTTATTCTGTATATCGGTAAGCACAAGAGGACAGTGGACGCAGCTCTTTTGTGTTTTTGCATTTGGAACTGCGGATCAACCTACAAAATTTTACTGGCACTTTTATTATCGCACGGGTTAGCCATTTGGTCAGTGTTCCGTTTGTTTGTGTTTCTTTTCTGCATTTCGGTGATGCGTTTTTGATGGTTTTCTGATTTCGGATAGTCGTAGAATGGAAAATTTCGACGTTGTCAGAATTTACGTTGGTAGATATTGAAAAAATGCAGAAACGGCGTTGGGCTGGGGCGCCCATTTTGAGGTTCGAATTGACGAAATTTCACGTGTGGATTGCCTGTTTTTTTTTTTTTTTTTTTTTATTTCTTGAGTATCAGTATTCATTTATGCATGCTGCTTGATTTTAGTGTTTTGGGAATAGGCGTCTTATGCCCATTAATTTGCGGGAAGATGTTTCGGTCATGATAGAATATAGGTCAGCCAGTTCGTCTCGCAAGGGAGTCATTCGTATTATTTATTTATTTTTTTTTTTGCCCAGAATGTTGTTCCAAACAGGTCAAAATTATCTCATTTGCACCAGTGTTATCGTACAGAGTTGTCGTCGTATTGAATCTTGGATTTCACAGATAAAGGCCCATTTGTATAACAGTTATCTAAAGTTAAATAAAAATAATGATAATTTTTATTCTAGATTTCGAATGATAGTAAAAAAAATAATCAGGGCATAATATATGTAGTTCAATCAAATCATACATAATTAGGGACTAAATATATTATATACGAAAGAAATTGACAAGGAAAATGCCAACAATTTTACAAAAATATATGTGCAGCTTGATGCTTTGTGAATACTTAATGCTACTTCGTGTGTATGCAGTTGTATTCTTTGCTTATGTATATATGACCTATATTTTTGAATGTGCATATTATGATTACTTTGCTGATACTTCATCGTGTATTTACCAGACACTGGTTTGTGAAAATTTTTTTCTAGAGAGAGAGAGAGAGAGAGAGAGAGAGAGAGAGAGAGAGAGAGAGAGAGAGAGAGAGAGAAGAGAGTTTTATCCATAGAAACTGGGTTACCTCACTGTCCTCTTCATATTTAGTTTTCTTCCTTTTCTCTCACTTGAGACTTGAGTGAGCCAAGCGGCTTGAGTCTCAGTCTGATACCTGATATTCACTTTTGTGATGTATTATACTCTGCCTGGAATATTTGCCAGCAAGCTGATATTAGTAACTGAAGTATAAATAACTGAACCAACACAAACCTCAGTTGTGTAGGTAGATCTGTCCTTCCTCCAGTATGAAAAGCACAGCTTGTCGTGACAAGAAGCGCCGTGTAAGACAACAGACTTCTTCCGCTCCCTCATCAAAGAATCACGGGAGGAACTTTGACCGTGAGAGCTCTTAGTGCCGTCAGTGCACCTCTTGTGGAGCACTTTAGGCATTACTTAAGGGTCTCTGCAGCGTCCCTTCGACCCCTAGCTGCAACTTCTTTCATTCCTTTTACTGTACCTCCGTTCTTATTCTCTTTCTTCAGTCTGACATTCCATCCTCTTTAACAACAATTGTTTCATAGTGCGAATGCGAGGTGTTCCTCCTGTTACACCTTTCATACCTTTTAACTGTCAGTTTCCGTTTCAGCGCTGAATGATCTCATAGGTCCCAGGGCTTGGCCTTTGGCCTGAATTTTAGATTCCAATTCCATACAAGTTATCCATTAAATAACATTGACTTTAATCCTGTTGCAGAACGTAGGCGACATTAAATTCGCAGATTCTTATTGACACAGAAAATTATCACCAAATTGGCAATAATGAATTAAATAAAATATTTTAAAGATGATTAGTTTCTCATATGCTTTTTTTTATAATTTCATCATTAGGTATCCTCCCTCTTTTGTTTTCACATCACTTTAAAATCCCTTTATCAAGAACGTTTCCCCCATCGGATTTGAAGTGGAGGCTCTTGTTATAACAATGCAAGTCAAGTATTTGACTTATTTTTAAGTTAAATTCATCTGTTTGCTCAAAGCGTTTCTGATTTGATAAAATTGTTAATAAGTAGTTTGTGTGGAAACCACTTTTAATATATTGTTACATATATATATATATATATATATATATATATATATATATATATATATATATATATATATATATATATATATATATAATATATGAGTCTTTCAGTATATAAACATGCCAAACCTTTCATTCTAGGGCCAAAGTATTTTTAATTTAATTTATTATATTTTAAAAATGGCACTTGGCATGTTTCTCGACTGAAAATCTC
>NC_089754.1:51577270-51604770 GCF_040412425.1 Macrobrachium rosenbergii
CCTCGGGATTCGTTCAAACTTCGTGAGGCAATTTCCCCTTCGTCGGTCCAAGGCTGCCATCCGGAATGATTTGTGGCGTTGAAGCGAAATACCACTCTCTCTCTCTCTCTCTCTCTCTCTCTCTCTCTCTCTCTCTCTCTCTCTCTCTCTCTCTCGTAGACAATACTGTATTGAGACATACTCATCCTTTTTCTTGGCTTTTATTCACTTCTCGATGCTTTCCGTTTCTCCACTGAAGCACGTAGCCCTTTCTCTTGTCTATTTTTCTTCATATACTTCTCAGAAATTTTAGTTCTCTCTCTCTCTCTCTCTCTCTCTCTCTCTCTCTCTCTCTCTCTCTCTCTCTCTCTCTCTCTCTCTCTCTGTCTGTCTGTCTGTCTCTCTCTCTCTCTCTCTCTCTCTCTCTCTCTCTCTCTCTCTCTCTCTGTCTGTCTGTCTGTCTGTCTGTCTGTCTGTCTGTCTCTCTCTCTCTCTCTCTCTCTCTCTCTCTCTCTCTCTCTCTCTCTCTTTCATATTCTTCTTTTTCTTCTCCTGCTTCACTGATGGTCACCGGGGTTTCAAGTTTGGGGGACCTTGCCTCGTTTGCTAGGAAACTTTGGTCTTTGGGAAGTATGAAGGGGGCATTTTTAGGACTTTGCCTTTTAAGGACTTTTAGGGGTTATGGCAAGTTTTTTAAAAGGAAGTTTGCCGGTGCTGAGTGAGGCTTTGTGTCGATACTTCAGCCTGACTCCGATTCGAGATTTCTTTAAGGGGGAGGGGGGTGGGCGGGAAACCGCGAAATGCTTTTAAGGGGAACCATCGCCCTTACGCGGCAAAACAGTGAAAGCGTTTTCGTCTTGGTGTCTTACGACGTTTCAAGCGGAATCGCCTATCATTCGCTCGCTGGCGACCTCTGGCCAGGCCAGTCGCCGTCCGCATCCGCTGCTAATCTATACGAATATGAGGCTCGTTGCGTGAGGGAAGGCAATAATGCCTCCATTACGAGGATTCCGTCGTGTTGCGTGTCAGGGCCTGCTACTCCTCGTTCCTCATTTCCTAGTTTATCTTTCATTATGACGGAATAATGTGAAGTGATTTAAATGACCTTCAGCCACCACCACTCCCGCCCCCCGTGAATAATTCGACCCCGTCGCGTAACTCCTTTCTTGGCGTGCTTGGGGGAAAAAAAAACACTCGACCGTAACAGTCATCTTTAAATCTGAGCTTATGCAAACTTTAGGCAGTACGTTAGGAGCGTGAAGTAAAATTGGCGATAATGAAGGTAATGGTTTATTAGCTGGCGTTAATTAGCACACCCATCTTATCTTTCTGAAGTAATTTTTATTGCCTTCGCTTCCACACTTTTTCTCTCCCGATTTATTCTTGGTGGAATCTCAAGATAATTATTTAAAAACTTTTTGGGGGATATTTTGATGTACATATCAAGGGTTATTTTAGTTTCTTAAATATACCTTTAATTACTTGTATTTCGCATGACCTATAAGTGAAAGAATTTTATGATCACCAGATTTTGACATTGCACTGTAGATTTCTTAATGTCAAATTTTTTACAAAAGTTGTTTGTATTTTTCTTCTCGTTTTGCTTTTGATTTGATTCTTTTATGTTCATACATTAGAAAGCTTTTTCCCTCCCGAAAAATTACTCACTTTTATCATGTTATTTGGGTTTGAGCTAATTTCTACACAGAAACGAAGTGCGTTCAGTAACTACTTAGGATACAGACCCGTTAGTTACCTCGCACATCTAGGCCAAGGCATTAAATGAGCAGGTGTCAATTTGACGGATTTGCAGTATATTCTACCTTTGCAATAAGTTTTTCTCGCAAAGAACTATGAACTGAGGATTGAGGCCAAGGCATTAAATGAGCAGGTGTCAATTTGACGGATTTGCAGTATATTCCACCTTTGCAATAAATTTTTCTCGCAAAGAACTATGAACTGAGGATTGGGTCACAGTGAAGACTAGAAAGATGTCATAGATTCATTTATTAGGTGTCTCCTAGATTTATTCGGTAATAAATCAAGAAAAAATTAGTCTCAGATCTGAGAGACTTGTTTAGAAAGAAGACTGTTCAGTGGATTTTAGAACACTTCACTTTGAGAAATACAAGTCTCGCAATTAGTTATATACACATGCATGGAAACACATGAAAATGCAATCTATATGTATGTGTGTGTGTGTGAAATGTTGTTGGAAATTTGTAGTGCAATTATAGTATACTGGGCCTCTGTCTGGAATATCGCTTGTTGTCCAGGAGCTATTGCATTCGTTGTAATTTCTGCCTTCGTTATTTGAGTATCTAAGCCCATAAATCTCTTGAGGATGTCTATTTTTTAATGTAAAGAGCTTGAGGTCAGTCGGACTAGAAGTCCGACACTTCGGTAGTTTAATGTGTCAGGTACTGAACATCTGAGTCATACAGGTATTCATTAGAAAGTAAACCTTACGTTTCTTCATTACATGAATATATACGTTTGTTGGTAGTTCGGTTTTGTTTTCTGTAAAAGAAAACTATTGTCCTGGCTTTGTCTATCCGTCCGCACTTTTTCTGTCCGCCCTCAGATCTTAAAAACTACTGAGGCTAGAGGGCTGCAATTTTGTATGTTGATCAACCACCCTCCAATCATCAAACATACCAAATTGCAGTCCTCTAGCCTCAGTAGTTTTTATTTTATTTTATCTAAGGTTAAATTTAGCCATAATCGTGCATATGGCAGCGATATAGGACAGGCCACCACCGGTCCTCGGTTAAAGATTCATGGGCCGTGGCTCGTACAGCATTATACCTAGACTACGGAAAGATAGACCTAATTTCGGTGGCCTTGATTATACGCTGTACAGAAAACTCGATTGCGCTGAAGAAACTTCGGCGCATTATTCACTTGTTTTCATGTGGCTGTTTCTTTCGCCATAATTCTTTAATTTTGGTTTAAGGTATCTGTATATTTTCTATAAGAATATTAATTTAATGAAGGATACAGTATTATGTTTACTGTTTGCTTTTTTTTTTTTTTTTAACTCCAAGTTAACCATTAACACTTTAGGTAACATCCTTGTCATTATGCCCTTGGAATATGCAGAAATAGGAATTCGTTCACTTTTCAGATTCTCTTTGTTTGTTAATTTTTCCTTAGTTGTGAAACGGAATAAACAGCGCACCCAGGGGAGTCCTTACTAGCGTCAGATGAAGAGGAAATAGCAGCCAACTTGCGCCAAAAATAGCGCATAAAACGCTTTTGCTATCCATTTTCCATTTTCTCTCTCTCTCTCTCTCTCTCTCTCTCTCTCTCTCTCTCTCTCTCTCTTCTCCATACGGTCAGAAAGTCTTTTAAGACAAAAATACTTCGGGAGCAAATGAAATAAAGGATTTATAGTTTTACCCCGAAAGTTTTCTATTCTTCCGTCTTGTAACCCTCCTAACCTTTTTTGAAAAGATTATTTGCTCTATTTTTTCCAATTTTGTGTTTTACAAAGGTCGGTGGAGAGGTCAAAATGAAGGTCTTATTTAATGAATGAGTCACAATCCCTTATACTTTGGAAAGCATTGATAGTGTTTTTGTAACGCTTTGTCAGTTATTTTCTTGAATTTTTTAATCTGGAAAATGTCCCATTAGTAGTCGGTGAATTGAACATTAATCTCTCTCTCTCTCTCTCTCTCTCTCTCTCTCTCTCTCTCTCTCTCTCTCTCTCTCTCTCTCTCTCTCTCTCTCTCTCTCTCTCTCTCTCTCTCTGTTTTATCCCAGAATTCTTGTCAGCGCGATGATAATTTTGCGAATAACGAACTTGCAATGCAAAAGTTCATATGCTAGATCGCATGAAACGTTTTGCTCTTCGGAACTTTTACTTATAAATAACAGTTTTATAGTGTGAAATGTTTCTATATATTTATGACTAGATAATTTCACTTTGAAAGTTGCTGTAAAAAAAACTTAATGAACATTTGAAGAAGATTATTAAACGGTTGATAATTATGATCAATATGTAAAGTGAAAATGGATGGCAAACACAAACTGGTGTTGTTTTATGATTAGAATGATGTGACTCAAATCTAGCAAACGGAGTTTTGATATGGTTTTCACAAGTGCTTTTATCATGGCCTTAGAAACCTTGCAGTTATATTGTTGTAAAACTAAACAAGTGAAAAAAGAGCCGAAGTTTCTTCAGCGCAATCGAGTTTTCTGTACAGCCGCTACAGCGTATAATCGAGACCACCGAAAATAGATCTATCTTTCGGTGGTCTCGGTATAATGCTGTATGAGCCGCGGCCCATGAAACTTTAACCACGGCCCGGTTGTGGCTTAGCCTATATCGTTGCCTGAAGCACGATTATGGCTAACTTGAACCTTAGATAAAGCAAAGACTTTTGAGGCTTGAGGACTGCAATTTGGTATGTTTGATGATTGGAGGGTGGATGATCAACATACCAATTTGCAGCCCTCTTGTTTCTGTAGTTTTTAAGATCTGAAGGCGGACAGAAAAAGTGCGGACGGACAGACAAAGCCGGCACAATAGTTTTCCTTTCAGAAAACTAAAACTAAATACTATATACCGTTCGTGCATAAATACTGTATACCATTATTCAGCTTATACCGGTGATGTAAACCGTGGGTATTTTGAAATAATGTACGGCTTTAACCATATGAATAATAATCCCGGAGCAGTTATTTTCTGATCGGCGTAGATGAATAAGCAGGACAGACTGTTTTCAGAGCGCGGAATAGCGATGACCGTGCGTCCCCCCCGGCCAAATCGTTTTACCATTTTGAATAGAGCTCCTGTAATATAGTTCGCCCTTGAACACTTTTCCGGGTGGACGTTTATAAATAAACAGAGGCCGCGAGATACATACGACTTGGTCTCATTAAGCCAGCTTGTATGCTTTATGGTTGCTAGGCCACTTGCAAGCTGTAATTGATTGCAGAAGCCAGATTCGTATTTCCTACGTCCCGACAGTTGAAATGGACTGCAGAAACTACATTCGTGCATTATGCTTCTCACGGCTTTTGCGAAAGTTGTTTGGGGATGTATGAACGAGCTTTGCACATTAATCACATAAAAATGGATAGGGAGAGAGAGAGAGAGAGAGAGAGAGAGAGAGAGAGAGAGAGAGAGAGAGAGAGAGGACCCCCCCCCCTCCAACTGAAATTCGTTACGGCTACGACCATCATTTTTCTGGGAGGTTTTCGTGGCGTTTCATATTTAGGTAAACTGGCGTGGGTTACGAAAACGAACCGATAAAGTGAGGAGGCGTGAATGCTTGTAGTGTGCTACCACTTGCTTTGAAAATTAAATGTTTGATAGATACTCGTATTTGTGTACTTTTTATTTTGTTTTAGGGTCGCATTGTTACCCATTATTTTCCGTCAGGTTTATAAGATCTTTTGGCAATTTCAACAGTGGTCCTGAAGTGTTTATTAACGTAAGTATTTAGTATTCATTAGTGGTCACCAGTCTTGCATACTAAGTACTCCACTAATGGTCACTAATCTTGCATACTAAGTACTGCATTAGTGGTCTCCAAAATAACTTGCTAATTACTACATTAGTGGCTACCAATCTTTCGTATTACATACTGCATTGGCGGTCACCAGTATTAATAGGTGATTAAGTACCGCAGCAGTGAACTTGTCATAAATGATTCGTGTTGTGGAAATTATATTAATTTTGCAATTGATATGTATTTTTATTGTTTGGTAAAGCAATTCCATTTAATATTCGTTATCTTTTTTTTTTTTTAGCTCCAGGATATTTCCTTGGCGTTTGACCTCTTCCAGTTGGGTTCAGCGCTAGCCCTCTCCTTAGGCTTCCAAATAACAAGCAAGATTGATTGTCGATTTCCCCTCTTTAAATGGTAGAAAGCTATTAATTTTTAAGCCCTTCCCTCTGTAATCTTTAATAGCAGGAATGACTGTTTTGACTGACATTTGAAGACCAGGTGATTAATTGTCGAATCAGCTTATGAACTACATATGAGACAAGCTCTAACCCTCTACTGAAGGTGTCGTATCATTCCATGTCTTGTTTTGGGTTAAGGACGCAACTCGTAATTTGGACACTGGTCGATGAGAAAAATAATTTGAAGGGGGCTAATTAAGTTTTACCATCTATTTTTAATATCTTTATAGGGTAGAGACAAGTCGCGCAGAAATTTTGAGTGACTCGGATAAAAATCCCCAAATTTTTCAAGCATCCGTAAGAAAAAGCCGAAGTAGGGGTGTGGCTTTCAGTTCAACTGAAAGAAGTCGCGATTTTGGATACCAAAACCTGAATTTAGATGACCAGGTGCTGGTTATCTTTTGAATACATTGTTTTGTGATGTGCATTTGTGTTTTATAAAAGGCCTGTCATAAGAATACCTGTATAGATAGAAATTATCGTTTAAGGATACGGGGTGAAAAGGTCAGGTGCAGAATGTTCAGTGATAAAGGTGGCTTCGAAAGAGTATGATTTGTGAGACATGAAAGGTATAGTATATTTCTGGTTCTCTTGACAATATGGTAGTTTCACTTGTCAGTTCCGGCGAGGTTATGTGTTATCCGTAATTTTTTATGCCTCCCCCTCCCCATGCTGATCCAGGAACCTTTTATTTTTATTTTTTTTTATTTATTTATTTTTTTTTTACTACTACTACTACAAGAAACTATGCTCAAGATTCCGAATCTCCTCTGTTCCACGGAAACGCACTTAGCTGTTAAATCCATTTGACTCGCAACTCTCTCTCTCTCTCTCTCTCTCTCTCTCTCTCTCTCTCTCTCTCTCTCTCTCTGCCTTATATGTTTATGCCCTGCAAACTACTCTCTACTCCTTAGAAGTTAACAGCTAGGTTCTTTAGTGCACTTATGCGTCTGCTCCTACCTCTCCCCTCGCTGTCCCTAGGGCAGTTCGGGCCTATGTTGAGTGGGATTGTCATGCCATGCCCTCATCAATTTCCACTGAGGTGCAATTTACGAATCGTTAAGTTACTTTTATCTTGGGAATTCCTCGATCGTGTAATAAGCCCTGGTGACTTCGTGTGCGGCCACGTACGTGAGCCAAACAAAGTAATTTGGTTCCGCCCACTATTATTTTGGTGACTGTTAAAAGTTGGAACTGTTGCGCTGATGACGTTTCGCTGGTGACAACTAAAAGTGGCGTAGGGGTCGGTGGCGCTACCGCGGAATCGAAATTTTAGGGGCGTCCCCCCCCTTTTTTTTTTTGTTTTGGTTTTCTAAAAAATCTTCAGCTCACGCTGGACATCGCGGAGGTGAATATCCCTCCAAGATAAGACTCTCGTTATTGTGGTTAGTAATTCACGAATAAATAAGGTTAGTTATACACGCTGCCGCTTTATTATGACGAATGGCGCAGATAATTTGACCCGGGAGGAGAAGTGTTATTATGTGGGACAAAGTTAGGGTTAAGAGGTTGTGGTGGGGTTGTGGGGTTGGCGGGGGGGTGGGGGTGGGGAGAGGACTGCCTGTAAAAAAAAACGAAAGAGCGAACGAAAGTGTATCAGAAAATGTACAGAGTAATAAGCAGAATGTAGGATAATTAGGACTTTAAAAAAGAGAATGTCGACGATAACAAGTAGGAACCCGTGCGTGAAAATAAATATGCTTTTAACAAGCAAGTAGGAAGAGTGAGGGGGACGAGGAAAGGGGTAGGGACGGAGAAATGTTAATGCGAATGGAGTGGAGAGAGAGAGAGAGAGAGAGAGAGAGAGAGAGAGAGAGAGAGAGAGAGAGAGAATATGAATGGTTGACAATAAGGGGGAACCGTGAAACCTCGACAAGTAAAGGGATATATACGAAGTGGTAATTGTGGTCAACTGTCTGCTAGGAAAGTGTTACTAAGGAGGGTGAGGAAAGGGTTACGTAAGAGGCTGATTAGATTCCTTTACGGGAGGGTGGGAGGAAGGGGAAGGGCGGAGGTGGGGCTGGGGGGAGAGAGGGGAGAGGCGTCGAGGATATTCCACTAACAATCGATGAAAAACGTAAGGCAAAATTGCGTGAGAGCTGTGGGCTTTTCAAGAGGGGTCGGGGTGAATTTAATGCCTTTCAGAGTTGAAGCCAAGGGGGCGAAAGAGTTTCTTGCCCGGAAATATTCCTCGCCTTTTTTTTTTTTATCTCGTTTTATTTTTGGGCGAGTTCATTACACAGCTTGATTAGCGAAAATTGCAGGGAATTACACCTCCATTGTGCAAAAGGGGAGAATGCATCCGATTTTGTTATCTTTTTCATCAGGGAACTGATATCCGTACGGTATTTGATGGAAACTCGGGTCAGGGCTTGCTTCTTGAAGTAAGGATTTTGCAATATCTAAAGTAAAATCTATATTTATGGAAAGTTCTTTCTATCTTTAATGAAAAATTTGTGGAATGCTCGTAGATACCTTGTTAGTTCTGGCTAGGGATTTGCAACCATCTTATTCATATGTTGTGCAGGATCATAAATATCTCAAAAAGGATTTGTGCCTTAATGACCTTTAAACGGTATTATTTATTTGTCTCGTACAATTTTTAGACAATTTAGAAAATTTTCCGTCAGATACTCGATAGCAGTTAAGATAAAAATGCAAATATTGAAATTGTAAATAATCAGAATGATTAAAATGTTCGGCTGCATCGTCATACAGTTCAGACCAGTCCAAATATTTAAATTATAATTAATTAGATTGATTCAAATGTTTTTTCATTTCGTCGTGAAGAACGGATACATTAAAAAAATAAACTGGAGAGAGTACATTCGGTGGGATTGGGTCTTACTTTGTTAAGCTATGTTGCTCTGCATGATAGCAATATTCCTCAGCATTGTATGAAATTTGATTGGTACTGTTTATATGCTGCAACTGTCCCTCCAACTTTGTTTCCTTAGAATGTTCTTCTTAAATACATTTCTTGTGTTAATCGAATTGAAAGAAAATGGTTATTCGCATCTATTGTTTCTCTTATATTCCTTGTTTAAATGGTGTTTGTCACTGTGATAGCATACTGTGAGAGGCCTTGTTTACCAAAGCGAGGGTTTGTAAATGGTAACTTATGTGGAGGCTCCAGTTTTTATCCTTTATCAGATTCTGATGTTAATGGTAAAGTACTTAATAAATATATTATAAATGTAACTATTCGTTGAGATTTTTTAATCCATTTATACTGAACAAGCTATATTATTTTATTTTAACTTGTATATCTTAAAATGGCTAAATTTTTGTGGTGAAAAAATAAAGGAGGGGCGCGGTGACTTTTTTTTTTTTTTTTTTTTTTTTTAAGATGTTGACAATTTTAGGCAAGCCCCTACATTTTTTTGCTCCACTGTTTACACTCACATTATTAAAGAAATGATCAAAGAGAATTTTTCATGCATGCTTTCAGACCAATTTTTTTTTTCCAGCGGAGATTTTAACGGAGCGAGGCCGGAAAGGGGGACACACATATGGCAGTCGTTAAAAACATTTACTCTTGAAGGCTTACGACGTTATTGTTCTGTTACGTCATTCAGTTATAGGGTTTTAGGTGTATTAATGGCAACACCGATGTTTGTTTTAAAGATGCGCATTAATGGTAATGTGTATTTGGATCATTTGGAACTGAGAGGTCCTGGGTTGAAGTACTAGCGAGGTTCTCTTGGACTCTATAATTCCTTTAGGGTGTTTGCGTTAACTCCAGTGAAAAGGACTACTGTGAAGAAAACCAAAACAAAGGTCTCTCTCTCTCTCTCTCTCTCTCTCTCTCTCTCTCTCTCTCTCTCTCTCAACACCAGTTATGTGACGAAGTAAGATTTTATGAGGCGTATACGCAATTTTATAGATTTAGATTTTTTCCGCCTTCATTTTAGTACCAGAAACCGAAAAACCATTTTTAATCACTGCCAAACTCTCACTGGAATATTTATCTTATCATCCTATTATTTATAACGACGAAATATTTTCACGTAACAGCCACGAAGCTATGAACTTCCGCGACCGGGCCTCCTCCGGGGAGCAGATAGCCGATATGTGAGAAAGAAACGAACCTTCCAAAACAGCGTAGCCATGGTAATGCATAGCCAGTAAATTGCAGAGCAACACACGGGCAGATATCCGTGAAATGAGATTGGAGCAACACTTGCATCACCAATAGCCCTCACTCTCTCTAAACAAACATTGGGTATTACGTAATAGGTATACCCCTTTTTTTATAATGCATTGGAAAGGAATAAGTGGTAGGCGATAAATTGAATAGGTTCCAGGTGACAGTTATTGCATTTTGCCAATGCTTTGTTTTTGTTTTTGTGTTTTTTTTTTTTGGTACTGTACTTTAGTTTCTAGCGTTCAGATTTGGGTAGTAATTATTATTATTATTATTATTATTATTATTATTATTATTATTATTATTATTATTATTATTATTATCGACATTATTATTAATGGTATTTGCTTTTAAATTTTGAGAGATTCTTTCCAAGTATTTTCAGATAACAATACAGTAATAGATAATATACATTTCTAAAAGTAATATTGTAAGTAAAATTGCTACTTATAGAGTTGTCAGTAAGCAACAAGAATTAAAAAAAATGATTCACTGTTCCGAATGTATTTTTTTATATTCTAGAACTGTTTAATACTACAACACTTTAGTTGATTTATTTCAGCTTTTTTTTTATGTTAATATTCTCCATATGACATTCTTTCGCAAACTGTGTTACGCTGTTACCAAGGGGTGCCACGAAAACGTCTGCATAAATCATCAGTTTTGCTCTGCTGTGGCCTTTTCCTCTTAAAGAGAGAGAGAGAGAGAGAGAGAGAGAGAGAGAGAGAGAGAGAGAGAGAGAGAGAGAGAGAGAGAGAGAGAATAAAACATTCTTAGACAGAGAAGCAGAAAGTCACACACACAGAGAGAGAGAGAGAATAAATAATACACTTGTAGGAGGTGCAGAAAACCATAGGCACAGGAGAGAGAGAGAGAGAGAGAGAGAGAGAGAGAGAGAGAGAGAGAGAGAGAGAGAGAGAGAGAGAGAGAGAGAGAGAGAGAAAATAAAACATTCTTAGATAGAGAAGCAGAAAGTCACACAAGAGAGAGAGAGAGAGAGAGAGAGAGAGAGAGAGAGAGAGAGAGAGAGAGAGAGAGAGAGAGTAAATAATACACTTGTAGGAGGTGCAGAAAGCCATAGAGAGAGAGAGAGAGAGAGAGAGAGAGAGAGAGAGAGACCAAATAAACACTCGTAGACAAAGAAGCAGAAGGTCACACACACACGAAAGAGAGAGAGAGTAAATAATACACTTGTAGGAGATGAAGAAAGCCACACACACACAGAGAGAGAGAGAGAGAGAGAGAGAGAGAGAGAGAGAGAGAGAGAGAGAGAGAGAGCAATTAAAAGAACAAAAACAAATAAGGAAGAGAAAGCAGCGCAGCTACAGAAGCTCACTCAGTATGGGAGTGGGGGGGGCTCTGGGTGGACCAGGTCGGGAGGGTAATAGTGGTGGGGGCTTTTATTTCTGTTGCGAAGCATCCCTTGTCGAGGTCATGATGGCACCGGATGTCTCCTGCTGCCACTTGGTGCCACAATCAGAGGCGAAATGAACTCTCGTGAGTTAAATAGACGAAGTCAAGAGGATGATTATCTCTTGAAAGGCTACATCGATCATGTGCACCAGCCATAACAAACATCATCTGGCGCAGTCGTTACCTGCAAATGATGCTATACAGCCGTTTCGGCCATCATAATAATCAGCCTAGTTCGCTACGCCTCGCTACCTGGACATTCTCCATGCTGTTGTTGCTGCTGCTGCTGCTGCTTTCTCTCTCTCTCTCTCTCTCTCTCTCTCTCTCGGGTGCCCATGACTTTCTAAATCTGTCTTCAAGCGTGTTATTCTCTCTCTCTCTCTCTCTCTCTCTCTCTCTCTCTCTCTCTCTCTCTCTCTCTCTCTCTCTCTCTCATCTCCTGTCTTCATCTCCGTCTACAAGCTTATTATTTCTCTCTCTCTCTCTCTCTCTCTCTCTCTCTCTCTCTCTCTCTCTCTCTCTGATGGTAGCTCTTCTAGCTCAAAATTGGACGACTAGTGTTCCTTAAAACTCCAGTGAATTAGATTTCAAGTTATTAGTCGATTGTTGAGAATCGCAGCTCGGCAAAGAGAGGAAAAGAGAGAGAGAGAGAGAGAGAGAGAGAGAGAGAGAGAGATAAGGCGTGAGTGATTAGTGATCCATGAAAATGTATACCATCAGATCACAATTAAAGACGGGAGAGCCTCGACTAAGGTAATCGTCCCACCGGGTTGAAGCCATCATCGGATATTTATCAATCCCCCCTCTCTCTTCTCTCTCTCTCTCTCTTGCGTAAAAACATGCACATAGATACACATATCAAGTCTGTTTGTTTGTTTGTCTGCGCTAAGTAATTTTTGGGAGGTCTAAAACCTTAATATTATTCGCCTCCTTTGCTTCATATTAAAGGTTTTTGAGTGTTTTTAATCTGTCGATATCATGATTATAATGATGGGGGTAAAATAAATAAATAGATAAAGTATTCATTCATCATTATATATATGCATATATATATATATATATATATATATATATATATATATATATATATATATATATATATATATATATATATATATATATATATATATATATATATATATATATATATATATATATATATATATATATATATATATACAGTATATTGTATTGTAAGGTTTTCTTTTCTCTCATTTAGCACTAACATTAATCTTTCCTCTTTGTCTTTCTTTTCCTCTCGTTTTAGATTTTAAGGTTTTAAATAGAACGCCTCTTGGTAAAATATTAAGAAACAATGAACTTAATTCATTGTGACCATTACAATACGTAGAACTTTTGAATGCGATCTGGACTGCATAGCCTGAATGAAAATTCTACGATGCTTCGTTGCCCGTGATAAAAATATTTTCAGAGACTAATTATTCTATATTTTCTGTTGTTTCATGCCCTAGAAAAAGTAATGACAATACGTTTATATCTTGCGGCATTTCTTGAAGATCCTCCTGTTTCATAATTTTAGTGTTATTTGAAATTAACAGTACTGGTGTGTCTGTCTTGAAATGAGCAGAGATGATGTGCTTTTTATTTTGAAAGGAGTAACTTTCCCCCACCCCTCTCTTCTTCTGTAAAGAAATGAGCATCTTTGAGCCCCCGTCTCAGAAGCCTCCTACTATTTAATCATTAAGACCGAATCCCACGTTATTTCAATCTGGGTCCTGACGGACATTGTTATTCAGACAATTCCAGACAAAGGCAGAGGCTGAGGCTTTAGGATTGGTTTGGTTGGGAGGTGCCCGGAAAGAGGGCGGAGGGGAGGTCCCCCGAGGGGTAAGAGGAGGGGCGGGTGGGGGGCGGGGGACCCCTTTTGAGGCCAAGACAACCGGCCATAATCACCGTATCCATCTTGTGTAGTATTCATATTATCCAGTCCGGTATCCAATTTCCTCCGGCAGCGCCAAGCCTCCTCGAGGGCACGGGTAGAGGGTGTTTTGGGGGAGTTATAGTTATGAGTAGTATGACAGAAATTGAAGGAAAGGGCGGAGGAGGAGGAGAAGGAGGAGGAGGACTTCTTAGAGATACTAAGGTTTAAGGATTTTTTTTGACACACGTTTGGAAGTTGATTGAAGGATATCAGAAGTGTAGTGTCACTGCTTAGCCTTAGTGACTAGCAGAACTTTAAATCGATTTCTCTGGTAAAAAGGTTCTGTTGTCCAAAGTGTGCAGTCGTTCTGAATATGCAGAGTTTGAATATTTATAAAAAAAAATTTTCGATCTTTTTGAACATTTGTATTTTTAGGAAGGGGTTAACCTTTTCTATTGTTGAGGATCATTGTTCCGTTATTAGAATCTCACAGTTAGGATTAATTTTAATTAATACGCATATTTTGATTTTAATGTAGGGAAAGAGGAAGGCTCATACATATATGTAATGTGTTAATGTGTTTCAGGTTAGCTTTCATTTTTATAAAGGGACCAAAAAGTGTGTGTGTGTGTGTGTGTGTGTATGTGTCTGTGTTGTAAAGAATAACGCTTTATGAAAAAAGAAGTTCAGATTTTACAAAAGGTTGGCGATTGCTGTAATATCTTTCGCACCTTTGGCGACTTGCCCTGTCTTTCAAGCTAAGCCATTACCAACCAGCCGTCTGCCCTCTCCCGCCCCGTCCCCGAAAATTCTTAGCGCCTGCCACCTTAAAAACAGCTGCATTTGATTGTTCCATGACACTTTGGCAGAGAGAGAGAGAGAGAGAGAGAGAGAGAGAGAGAGAGAGATGGGAGTTCCTTTTTTTTCCCGTCTTTCATCTCGTCTTCTCTCTCCTCCTCCTCCTCCTCCTCCTCCTCCTCCTCCTCCTCCGTGCTCTTTCTTTTCCTTCCCTTTCTTCTTGTTGACAGACCTGTGCCTCTTAAAGACGAGGTATCAGCACTCGCCAAGGTCCACCTTATCATTACTTTCAAGAATTTGGTTTAAGTTTACATCACGTGCTTTTCCAGCCAACCACACTGTACCCTGTCTCTCTTCGTGTACTATTCTGTTTTTAATAAGCACTCACAAGGCTGCGTGACACATTCATTAGAACGGGTTTGTTCGTTTTATATATCTTACTTTTAAATTCTGGTTCTTTTGTTACGATGAAGAGAAATTAATGCACGTGGTCGTTTTAGCTTACTCTGAAGATCTTCGGCAATTTCTGTGATGGTGAAATACACAGTTGCCACAGCATCAACCGTTTGCTAACTCATATTTGAAATATAGGTAATAATATTTATGTTACTGAAAATGAGCTAAAAGCGTTCCCTGCTGCCTATAAGTATTGAAAAACTATCAAAAATATTATGGTTGTCATCTGTATTTGTTAAGTCGCGAGGCTTTCTTTATTTAGGATTTTCGTTCCAGTTTTAACTATAACCTTTCAAGCGTTCTGTTATATATTAAACATTCTTATTTGGCAGTCGTCAGACTGTGTAATTAGACACGCTGGTAGTCCCTATTAACCACTTATGTCATTAGTATAGTTTGGTAAACCTTTCGAATGAAGAAATGAAATGGGTCGGGGGAAAATAAGAACGTAGTAATTGATACAAATTTCACTTCTAGGGCGGGTTTTTATGTTTACTTTTATTTTATTTTGTGTGAATATACTTGTGCATGTTATACAGATAAAGAGCAGGTGTGTGTGTATATATATACACATATCTATATATGTATGTATGTATGTATATATATATACATATATATGTATATATATACATATATATGTATATATATACATATGTATATATTTATGTATATACTATACACAAGCACACGGACATAGATGGCACTTATTCAGATACTCGAACGTGTGTGTGTATATGTGTGTGTATGTGTATATGTATGTGAAAGAGAGAGAGAGACGGACAGGCGCGGGCTTTCATTTTCATTTTAAAAGCAAACATACCGGGTCTATATGTTGCTTGGCTGATATTGCGAATTACATAACGTAAACCATTCCATGGAAAGGGTACCCAGAAAACAATAAAACTGAGCTGGGGCCTTTATGCCTTCGTATAAATCGTAAGCTCTTAAGAGTTTCTCATACTATTGAAAGCGCCAAACGTGATGTTGGTAGTGGTGGTAGAAGGAGAGGTAAAAAAGTGAGGGAGGGAGGCGGCCTGTGGGTGAGGGATCTCTCTCTCTCTCTCTCTCTCTCTCTCTCTCTCTCTCTCTCTCTCTCGGTCATTGTCGTGAGGTATTTGGAAACTTCTTACCCTGCTTCCATTCCTCGCTTTTCTTTGCATGTTTCGTTTCAACAGTCTCTCTCTCTCTCTCTCTCTCTCTCTCTCTCTCTCTCTCTCTCTCTCTCTCTCTCTCTCTCTCTTGGAATAAAAGTTCCTCAGCTTCTCTTGTATTTTTTTAAGTCTGTCTTTTATTGCTTTTGCCTTTTATGGGAGTGATTTTCAGCGCTGTATCCAGATGTAAAATGATGATTGAAAAAGTTTCAAAGGGACATCTCCCGTCTGCTGTTTGTACAAGGATTGTGCTGCTTCCGCTGAAAAAAGAAAAAAAAAAAAAAGAGATTTACCGTCATTTTATGACGATTTTTCTCTTTGGAATTCTATAGAAATGTACAAAGTGGCAATAGCAAAAGTTAGGACATGAACTGTCTTACAGCAACTTTTTTTTCGGGTTACATGAAAGACGCCATTTTCTCTTCCTGGCTTCAAGTTACGTTTTGTGAATACATTCCTCCTCCTCCTCCTCCTCCTCCTCCTCTTACTTAGGTCGCGTTCATTTTTCGTTCATTTGAAGTTTCAGGAGGCAGACGACGAGCGGCGTTTTCCTGCGGAAAACATGAAAGCTGTTGAGTTGCGTCCAAATATTTATTTTGTTTTGGCGCTCCAGCGGCTTTCAATCTCGAATATATTCAAAGCCTCGCATGAAGTTGTGTTTACCGGATGAAAAATTAAATCGCTTTTATTTTGCACAACTCGGCCTCGTCGCTGCTAATGTTCGTCTGTTCTCTCGTTCTCTCTGCCTGCCTTTTATTATTTTTCGCTCGTCGAACCAAGTGCCACAGGGTTCAGTTTTTGAAGGTCCACCTCCCAGGAAGCAGTCTCTAAATCTCCTTTTCAGGAAAACTTCTTGTACTCCCTCGGCTGGCTGTGATTTCGGGATCCATGCTCTGCTGTACAGTTTTCCACTGTTTCCTTTTTCGTGAATAGATTCATTGATAATCGGGTGAGGTTTATGTGCATAACTTCACAATTTGTTTTCAGCGTACCTCAGGATGAGTCGATTCCATTGTTGCAAGCATAAGCCACATTGAAATGGTTTATTATTACATAAGTATATTTATAGATGATATACGGGTTTTAAGCGATTTGAATATGCGGTTTATTACACGTATATATATATAATACGATTTATATATATATATATATATATATATATATATATATATATATATATATATATATATATATATATATATATATATATATATATATATATACGAGTATATACATATATATTCAAAGTTCTTTGCAGCGTCCTTCGGCCCCTAGCTGCAACCCCTTCCATTCCTTTTATTGTACCTCCGTGCATATTCTCTTTCTTGTATCTTCCTTTCCACCTTCTCCCAGCAATTGATTCATAGTGCAACTGCGAGGTTTACCTCCTGTTACGCCTTTCAAACCTTTTTAGGTCCAAGCGCTTGGCCTTTGGCCCAAAGTATATATATATATACAGTATGTACAGTATGTATATATATATATATATATATATATATATATATATATATATATATATATATATGTATGTATGTATATTATATATATATAATAATTATATGTATGTATGTATGTATGCATGTATGTATTGTGCATACATTATTCCTCAATGTGTAGGATTACATATATTTTGCTCTTAGTATAATGATTCCTTATCTATTTCTCACACGAAGTCGTGTTTATCAGTGAATTAGCGTTTCTCCTAGCTGTAATTATGATAGTGTTACACTTAAGTAGTGTGATAGCAAGAAGTGCTTTTCATTTCATTTAATAAGGGAACCTCATTCCTTCAGTGGTCATAAAAGCATTACCTTTTACTTGGTCTTCGAATTTTTTCTCATGAGTTTTTATAATTTTTAAATAAGGGATATTTTCGTGTGTGAGTAGAGCACCGTAGTTAATAATGATCATCTTTTCTTTTTTTATATATTTGTTTTCTCCTCTTTTGTGTAATTATAGCTTAAATGAAGGAATCATGGTACTCTGAACGTAATAAAGCCCCTAATTAAATAATAGCACAAAATATTTTTCTTCCTTTTTTTTATTCTCTGTTTCCCGTGTTCAAGTTTTTACGGAAAGGTATAGGAGAATAACTAAACATGTATACACAACGGATTATGTAAAATGGGTTTTTGATAAGATGAGAACGGAAAAATTATGTAGGGATAACCATTATAGATCCATAAAATATAAAGAGCAATGGAAGGTATATTAAATAAGCATACAGATTATTATTATGTACCAATAAAAGACATAAACAAGAGAAATCCATAAGAAATAACAAGGAAATGTAGAAAATATTATAATGTTCCTATAAGATTAAGGAATATTGAATGCCAAGATATCAGATTTGTATCATGAACATTTACACGATACGCAAAACTGTCATTCAGAGAGAGGAACGGCTCATTTGAATGAAGGAAATATATAGATGATATTTGCGTGTTTTTCAGAAGAAATGAGAATTTTGAAAGGAATTTCGTTATTTATCACAAGGGCTACCCTTGTCTAATGCATAAAAATGCCACTCAGAAAAAGAGAGGAAGCCCCCTTGGAATACCAGCTCTCGAATGTAGAAGAACCATTGGCGTCCTTCGTTGTTCTTACAAAGGAGCGGAAAGGGAGAGGAAGATCCCTCAATTCATTAATAAATCAGATTCCAGTTTTGGGCGCCTTGAGCTCTCTCTCTCTCTCTCTCTCTCTCTCTCTCTCTCTCTCTCTCTCTCTCTCTCTCTCGTGAAGGCATGAGAGTCTGTGTGGGGCGAGATCTGAATACTAATATAACATCAAAGAAATATGCATGAATATTCTAATTAGTACCTGCCCCTGGAGCTAATTAGAATGAAGCACTGATTCTCTCTCTCTCTCTCTCTCTCTCTCTCTCTCTCTCTCTCTCTCTCTCTCTCTCTCTCTCACTTTTGTTCTCTTGCCGGAGGTATTTTTTTCTGTACCCTCTTGGTCTGTTTTCATGCTGTAATAATAATAATAATAATTCAGTTCGGATCCCCGGGGTGTATTTTTTTTTTCCACTGATATGTTTTTACAGGAAAGAATTCAAAATGGTAGGGTGCATTCTTCATTAGCTTTAATTTGAGGCCCTTTTTTTTCTTTGTTGTTGTTGGAGGGAGGTATGCAAGTACTATAAATACACGAAAATAGAGGTTGCATTTTACGCTCTGTTGATTGTCTTTTTTTCGTGTAACAGATCATTAAAACTGTATAAGAATTTTTTTGAAAGAAAACAATTGCCGTTTTTATCAGTTACATTTTTAAGTGCATTTTGCTTTGTTCTGTATGTAGAGTATTGTAGTAATTTAACAGTGCTTCAGAATATGCTGTAATTAATTATCTGTGATTTAAAATATACTGTAATAATAATAATAATAATAATAATAATAATAATAATAATAATAATGTGTTATGTATGTAGATCAGATTAGCCGATTAACACGTTTAGCCACTGCTATGATACCAAGCTTCTGCTCATCCGGGAATATTGGAGCCGACCGGGGATGGAAGGGCCTGGTGGGGTGTGGGGGGCGTGTTGCTTTCCAACCGTATGCTTCGACTTCATGTAGAAGAGGAATCACACCTTAGGGCGTGTCTAGTGTACCGGAACGATCTTGTCCTCGTTGCTGGAAACTTCTTGCCTAACGGAAAACTCCCGTCCAGTGCCGTCAGAGCTGACGTTTTCAACTTTCTTCGTGTTAGTGACGTCGGAGGTACTGGAAAGGTTCTCATGACCGGAATTGCAGAAGTCAAAAGTTTCGAAGTACCCGAATGAATTGGTGCTGCTGGAAGTTTTTTATTTTTCTGTCTTTGACGGTACCATGTCATTTGTGAGTCTCTCTCTCTCTCTCTCTCTCTCTCTCTCTCTCTCTCTCTCTCTCTCTCTCTCTCAAATTCTACACACACAAATTACACACACACACATATATATATGTGTGTACTGTATATATATATATATGTATGTATATATATATATATATATATATGTGTATATGTATATATGTGTGTGTGGGGCGGGTGGGGATGGCTTTAGGGGTTTGTTTGTGTGTGTATGGGGATAACTTTAGGGATATTTCCGAACTTAAGCTGAGACGTCCCATGCTCCTTTTCAACATTTTTAGAAGTTTTGGCAGGTTATTTAGTAGGTGTTTTGATTTATAATAGAGCAAAAGAAGAAAAATCTTATGTTATCTTGATGTGAAAAATTGACTATCCATATATTATATATATATATATATATATATATATATATATATATATATATATATATATATATATATATATATATATATATATATATATATATATATATATATATATATATATATATATACTTGTGTATATGTATGTATGTATGTATGTATATATGAGCTATTTTTTTTTATAAATCTTCAAAAGAATGAGTTTAATATGTTAAGCCAGTAATGACTATGGAGTGTAAGACAACAGTAAGAGAAGACGAACTGTAATTTGTATGCGCATTGAGGCTGAAGAATTTGATGAGAACGTGTTAAATACAGGTGAAGGAAGTAGATTCATATGAATGGAGAAAAGTTGCTGATGATGGTGATGATTTATTAGTTTAAAGAAAATAAAAGGACAAAAATTTCTTAAATTGGATTTCATCATCACCCATGACGTCCAAAATTCTTTGTAAGAGTAACATAAAATCAGTTCCAACTCAGTCATGAGAATTCATCATTATTTTCGATGACATTGCTTCTTGTTCGAGTAACAAGAGCAAACCACCAAATGTAGGAGATCGCATTTCCGTAAAATAATATTATGAATTTAAGATACACCCCATTTTGGTATAATGCGAATGTTTATTGCAAAGATATATTTTTCATCATGTGTTGGTTGATCCGTCAACATTTTAGTTTGAAGAAGGGTGTTACGTATGGGGATCTTGTGGAGTCAGTATTCATTTAGGTTCTTTACATTTTATTTTTTCGTCTTCTCGAACAGTTATTCCAGGAATGTTAGGATTCTAGTTCTTACCGATAACGCAGCCATGAGAGCACTTAAAAAGCATTACTCGAGCGTTCATCGTTTACAGAGATGGAAAATATTCTTATTGTAGCTTACGAGATTTTTATCTCGGACATGAAGGCCATCTTCAGACATTTGTGGATGCTGTTTCCTTCCATGCAACACTTAAGACGAAGCTTGGCATGCAAGCCAAGATGCAAAGATTGCTGCCGGCAATATTCATATGTACGTATGAATATTGTGTAAGAGAACAAAACGTTTTAAGGGTCGAGTTGCGAGACGGCTTTTGCCATCTCTCTCTCTCTCTCTCTCTCTCTCTCTCTCTCTCTCTCTCTCTCTCTCTCTCTCTCAGCTTTTGAGATGTTCATTTGCAGTGAAGATTCAAGGCTTCTATCAGTTGCAGTGTGCATATATAGAGTCCTTGTGATATAGGTATGATAATCTGTGGATATTGATAAAAAAGTATCGCAAGAATGGGAATAACAAAGTATCGTCCGCTAGAAGTAGCCAATACTTTATCACTGATAAAAAGTATAGTAGATTTTATCACTGATAAAAAAGATCAAGAATGGGTATGACAAGTATCGGCTAATAGAAGCACCCAATACTTTATCACTGATAATAAGTTTAGTAGATTTTATCACTGATAAAAAGGATCAAGAATGGGAATGAAAATTATCGTCTACTAAAGTAGACAATACTTTATCACTGATAAAAAGTATCTCAAGAATGGGAACGACAAAGTACCGTCTACTAGAAGTAGCCAATACTTTATCACCATCATCTTCGTGACCCCGCAGTGCCAACTTGCATATAAGTTGCCCTGGAATGTCTTTGACAACACAGACGTTAATTATTCGTGTGGCCGTATTTCAAGACCCGGCCATAGAATTTATATCCTACACGTGTTCGTTACTCCCGTAATTAAACGGCTTTGAATTTGATATACAGTTGAGATACATTGTGTTCTGGCGTGGCTGGAGGAAAGAGCCATTACTAGCTTTGAGTGAGAGAGAGAGAGAGAGAGAGAGAGAGAGAGAGAGAGAGAGAGAGAGAGAGGCTCCGTTCTTCATAATACTACCGACAAAGACTATGAAAGTAAAGTTTTTACGCTAATTTCTTTTAGCATTAAGTGTATCTTTATTGATATTTTTTTCACATTTAAAGTATTGTTGTCACTTAAATGAAATCATGATTTTTGAAATTATTAGCTCTCTTAATAGCTGCAATATCATACTTCGTAATCATCTCGAAGGAATTACATACATTTGTTGTCAAGTATCACCGTGATCAAATATAATCCTGTTTCCGATACTCCCAAGTTATGAAAATGTCTGGACCACAGAACTTCCAGATATCAAATTCTTGTTCTGATGACATACCGAAGATGTTCACTAGTGCTCTTCAACCTGTTCATCATTCCATTATTCGTAACGTCAAAACTACTTATGAAAAATCAGCTGCAGTAACTGTTTTCCATATCGACTTTCTCCGAGGGTGAACACTGTTCGGAAATGTATTCGACTCAAGAAATGTTCCCAATTTGAATCACCGACAAAAAGGACCCCATGGGTATCGCCGGAGAATATATTTAATAGATAACTTTCCTTCTATTTTTCCTGTGCAAGAGTATCCCAGAGCGCGTTCTTGCTCCTCTTCGCTGTTGCATAACCATGAGTTATTTTCTTTCTATTTCCAGGTTGCCTTAACTTCTATTCTCCGAGAGGAATTCCCGTCACCAAAATTCAAAAGCCGACCCGCTCTCGCCTTTGTAACTTCATGGAGGAAATCGCAAAAACATTTGTTATTTTTACAGAATTTCCTTTTCCCGGTGGAATGAAAGTGTGAGGTGCATCTGAAGAAGGGACAAGAAGGAGAGAATAAAAAGGGCACGGCGGGGAAGGCAGCGACGGACGCTTCGTTCGACGACGAGGAATCTTTTGCAAAAGGCGTGGCTTCTTTCCCTTTTGGGACGCGCGGAGTTGATGTCATTTTTTGGGTTGAAATTCTTAGCGTTGATCTCGTTGTCTCCTTTGCTATTTGATTGTATTTCAAATTATGGGTGATTTGACTACCCTCACTTTTTTCAAGTTGTACAGAATACATGTATATACATGTAGGGTTTTTTCTTATAAACAAACAGGCATTCAAACGCACATGCACAAGTACTGGTGACCTGGTCAAGGTTTGTCACAGCAAGAGGGCCTCCTCCTCCCCACTATTTTTTTTTTTTTTTTTACATGTCAGCAGATATCCTTTATTAAAAGAGCCAGGTTGGATGATTACATTCATTTCGATGATTGGCGGAAAACTCCAAGTTCTTGGAGTGAATATTATACATACCTGATCTCATGTTCAACTTATGTATAGCGTAATTTCAGTGTATCATTATCGTCTTGTGGACTAAAAATTCGATTCTGTCCAAAGTCTGCCAAGGAATTTTGCTTCGCCAAAGCTCCTACGTAATTGTGTTTTAGTTTTTAAATACAACCGTAACAGTAGGTTTCATCCACCGAATTTTTCTGTCTGCAATGAGCCTGAGATTTAGTCAATGCTTTTAGCTCCAGTTGAAACGCCACTCTCGTAAATATTAAATTATATATCGCTGTTACCTGCTTTATTGTAACGTGCCTCCTCCTCTACGAAAAGAGGTGAAGGCGAACAGCAGTCTGGAAACCTTTCATTATCTTTTTATCCCAGAGTTTTTCCATTTGAACATGTGGAGGAATATATATATATATATATATATATATATATATATATATATATATATATATATATATATATATATATATGTGTGTGTGTATGTGTGTGTGTGTGTGTGTGTATATGTGTGTGTATATATATATATATATATATATATATATATATATATATATATATATATATATATATATATATTTTTTTCATATATATAAATGTTTTTTCATATCGAAACCTACCTTAGCCTCGCAACTCCCTATGGAATCTCCCCTCTCCCCACCCTTCCATATTGTTTACGTAGCCATACTCATTACTTGCTTAACTTGAATTCTCCGTCAACGCACCCCCTTCTCATATTCTAACTTATCGTCGGCCAAGCCCCCAACTTCATTAACAACCAGAAACAACTGTCAACACAGACTAGGGTTATATAAAGGAAAAGTTATTGGAGCACGTTTTATTAAACGGTATTATTGCGTCACAGACGTTACATTAAATAAATGTGTGTGCAACAGCATGACTTGTCATTCCTTTCTTTGCGAGGGTAAGAGCAACATTGGATACTGCAGTGACTCATCTTATACATTTTCAGTATAAGCAGACATTATTATTATTATTATTATTATTATTATTATTATTATTATTATTATTATTATTAACTCGACTCAACACTGTCAGACAATTTCATGTGTATTACCATCGCCAGTTAGCGAGGAAATATTTGGCCTTGTTGTGCTTCTCCAGTTCTGTATTAATGTGAATTTTCCTTCCTTCCGCAATCTAAACACCATCAGTAATTATTGTTATTTTTGTTATCTTGATTACGAAAATATTATCATTGAGAATGCATACTGATAACAGATGTTCACACATCATTCTTCCTCATTTTAATTCATTTAGCACACCGCATGATTGTTTTGTAGAAGTTTGTTCAAATAATGACTGAGTACTTTCAGTGTTTTTATTTACTTGTGTTCGGGTGAATTTGGGTTGGCAATAACGTTTGAATAGATGGAGGTAATGGGTTTACTCTTAATTAACTGATAATGCTTGAATCATCGGTCAAATGCAATGACGGAAAGCAGTTAATGCATGTATTCATGTCATTACTTTGTGAATAGAATAGAACGTTGAAACGTAGTTCAGTCGTTTTGCTTTTTTTTTATTGTCCCAGAATTTGTATTTACGAATGATTAACCATTTTTACGTTATTTTTGAAGTTATTAAATGCTGTTTGGTCGCACTCAGAATTGTAGCTCCATTGCAAGTAATATTGTACACGTTATGTTTTCAAGTCGACTGATTCCGGTTTTTCGTCTCCTTTTTTTTTTAATAAACTTAAAAAAATAAGTGTTTTCATGGCGAAAGCGATCGTAAACTTCCCACTCTTTGATATGTTGTTATCTTTCTCAGTTCAGTGTCTGTCCTCTCGCTTTTTGGCAGTCTTCATACTCATGCATGTAATTATCCTTGTGTCATTTAGATAAATAGGGCATCGCAATAATTACTGGAATTGTAAATCAGTTTTACTCTTCCTCGATATCGGCAAAAATCAAGAGCGTCCTCGTCTTGTCTGGAACGCGAAGACTTCAAGAGACGTGAGAATGAAAAATGAACAAAAGGCACCTCTTGCCCGAGCAGCCCAGAGGGCCCATTCCAAGGGACACCATTTTAGAGAGACCAGAAATTTATGTGGCAATTAATACCCGAATGCTGCCGAGACTCCTCCTCTCCCCCAAGTGGCTGTGTTTGCATGTCGTGTCCTAGCAAAGGCGCCTCTTTCCAGAGCCGATTGCGAGGCCCCCCCTCGGTTAAGGAGAAAACAACGAGGCCACTTGCGGTTATGCCGTTGCGCACCTGCTGCCAGGTGGGATGATGGGTAATTAGCTTTGCTGTTCAGCCTCTTACTTTTATTGCCATTCTTTTGATAAGTTGTTTGTCTTCGCGTTGATGGAACTTTTTTTTTCTAATTTTATTTTTTTATTTTTGAAGATCACACTTGTTGGGTTTTTTCTTGATTTAGTACACTGTTAGTTATAGTATACCGTTAGTTTTGTAGTTAATGTTACGTAGTACGTGCGGTAATATTACTATTTCTACTGCTTTCATTGCTGTTGTTAATAGCACTAACCATTAACCATAATACTACGAAACAGTACTACTATTTTTAAGTTTTCATTGCGTTCTAGCGTTTGTTTGAGACAACAGATGAATCACTCCGTCTGTTTACCCGAGAAAATTACTAGGCTACATCACAGCCTAAAGTGCCCTCTCCATCATTAGGTGGCAGGACTATCCTAAAAAGGGGCTGTTGTCATGCATGGCGCTATTTTGTAAGTGTAGCACAAACACACACACACACACACACACACACACACACACACACACACACACACACACACACACACACACACACACACACACACCTTACTTACCAATGCCTCACGAGGTTACCGTCTTAAGAAGCTTACGTTAACGAAAAAGCACTAGTGTTTAATCTCAACTAAATTAGACGGTGCTTAAGGAGCTTTAGATTTCATTTAAGAAGTCTAGAGTTATTTTTAGGGCTTATTTCAGCACTGAGTATTGTGAGGATTAAAGACCTTTGCCTCTACTGCTTTTAGGTAGTTGTGGAATACCACTGCTGGTGGTGCCTCTTTTTTGTTTTTTTTGTTATGTAAAGATAAATTTTGTTCTGTAAGAGTTTTCCAGTATTTTTCTTATAATTAATTGAGGCTGTGAAATACATCTTGACCATTTTTCAATGTCAGTTTTTTCGTTACGAAATGCTGGAACCTTCGAGACTTCGAAATGTAGTGTTTGTAATACATTTTGCTATTTTACTAAACAAGTTAAAACGTGATTGATTGAGACATGAAAAATGTCTAGGTAAATACAAGCTTAATGCCCCCAGTAGAAAATCCTTTTAATGCCAAAGGTCCTATATCCATTGTTATTGTAAATATCAGTTGATGATTATTATTTATGAGGAATCAGAGTACTGTAAGCTAATTTTTTTTTGGTTAGAATGTTTTTATTGACGAATAAACAGTATTATGATGTTGGTGAATTACATAACCTAGCATATCAGGAAACGCCTCCAGCCCGAAGGCGAACTTAGGTAAGAGGCTGAAACTTTTAAAGCCGCTGGAGAATGGTTTTGTAAGGTATAATTAGGCTGTCACGCCCGTTTGATACTTCCAACATAAAATTTCAATCCGGGGTGGTAAAGTTGACTGTTGTTATGTAAATATTGCACAGAAGGTTGGTAGTTTATTCACTTATCATGGAAAGCCATAACGTTACGGTACGGATCTCAGTTGTAAAATTGGCATAAAAATCTAAGGAAACCAGCTAATGGAAAAATAGGTGGTAAAAGAGAGGCTGGGTTTTTTATATGAAAAATAATCCTGTGAGTTTAAACAGAACGTATATCTGATTAGCTTCAGAAAAAATCTTTTGTCATATCTATTTGTTGTCTTTGGGAAGTTGCAAAAATTGTGTGACTGGTAGAACGTGGCCGTTGTGGTTTTGGAATGTTTTGATAGGACTTCATGAAATTTTTCTAGTTAAATATGGTAGCGATTTACCGCAGAGTTATTGTAATACTGTTCAGCCCTGCTCTTTTGCATGTATTAAAATACATTGCACGTTACAGTTTATATGCACCTGACTCCCTTGCATTTAACACAGGCGGAGTTCATTATTAAATAATGTAGCATTATTAAATAGAATTCATGCAGCGCATTTGAAGTTGTCCAGCGTGATTTATTGTTTTCATTCCACTTACACATTGTAAACCTTTTTGTCTTAAATGATGTTATATTCCTGTAGTGTTAGAGCAAACAGACTGCCCAAAGTTATGATAAGGTATTTAACTCTTGTATCCGTTCATCGATGATTCTAATGAAGTAATTTTTCCACCGAAGTCGACCTAAGCTTCGGACAGCTTTCATATAAAGGAAGGAAATTGGTGCACGAAAAACAACGCCTCAAGTCACAAAATGATCTGATATGCAAGTTTTAAGTACCGCTGCGCCACGTTCTCCGTTG
>NC_089754.1:51609770-51612270 GCF_040412425.1 Macrobrachium rosenbergii
TCAACCACACTCCAATCATCAAACATACGAAATTTCAACCCTCCAGCCTCAGTAGTTTTTATTTCATTTAAATTTAAAATTAGCCATAATCGTGCATCTGGTAACGATATAGGATAAGCCACCACCGGGCTGTGGTTAAAGTTTCATGGGCCGCTGTTCATACAGCATTATACCGAGACCACCTAAAAATAGACCTATTTTCGGTGGCCTTGATTATACGCTGTAGCGGCTGTACAGAAAACTCGATTGCCCCGAAGGTTTCTTCGACGCATTTTTTACTTGTTCTTCTTTGTAGACAGTATTTCCCTCTTTATAAATTCCTAAACATGGGAATTAGGGCGCGCAGCACCCTCTTTTTTCAGTTGTTTTGATAAGTTCACTCCCGCAATTTGTGTCACATTTTTTGTCCAAGCTGGGTTGACAAGTTTGTAACCATTTCCTCTCACTTTCTAGGTACATGAGTCTTTGTTAAAGGTACACAAACGCTAGCTATTTATATATATTTCAAACATTTTTATTACATTCATTTGCTAAGTAGATGTGTTCAGCATAATATAAGTATATAAGTGAGCGATTCTGCTTCTGTCAGTATTGACAAGAATCAAATAAATAGCGAAGAAAAACAGTTTCGGTATGAACACACAAATTTCAAAAGAAACTATGTATGAACTCCCTGGAGTACTTGAGCACGTACCCTAACATGAAAGCGTTATTGACACCGCTCAGGATATATTCAAAGCAGCGTTTGCTTGAATAACCTAAAGATAAAAAAAAATGTAACATCAAACATCCTTAGAAATCCGCTTCGATGATTTTCTTCATTTCATCTGCGTGTTGATTTCCATTTTTTTTTTTGTCAGCGGAATCGATTTTATCTACAAACGCAATGATATTTTTCATTGATATTCTGATTATCATTTCCTTCTTTTTTGGTCTCTTGATTTGAATATTCTGATGCAACAATCCGATCTAATGACTGAAGCTCCTCTTGGGAGGAGTTGTGATTATAAGAAGTTACAACTGACTGACATACTGAGACCATGTGACTCAATGCGACTAAAATGTAGAATTTATGATGGATAAAGGATAGCGCGAGAAATGATACATTACAAGGAATCAGCGAAATTCATTATGTAGACGAGATAGTAATGAAAGGGATAAGGAAATGGCTTGAGCATGTCATCGTACTGCCCAGAGGGAGAACAGCACATGACAGTGCCGGCGGGCCTTCTTTCCGGCGGGCCTTCTGTAGGCACCAGAAGAGTCAGAAGGCCCGGCACTGCTTGGATAAGTCAGATGGCTGTAGATGATCGGACATTTGTAGAAGAGAGAGAACATGAAATGCATAAGTGACGGAATTCGCAGGCCCGTTCGTGTGGCATGGTGTTGGAGGCGAGGGTAATAATAATTTCTTTGCCAGCTCTCTTCCTCGCTTCTGCAACCGGAAGGAATTATTGTATATTCTGAAATTTTCTGGTTAAAATAAGTAAACCTTATCCAGAGGTTAGCTCTTCATTTCTAGTCCTATCGTGGATTACATTGTAGTGAGAGCGAAAAAAAATGAAAGTACGAGAAAGCCAATTTGTAATAATTGGTAATAATCGTAGCAAGACGAATAGCACTGTAAGAGCAGGAAACCTTTTTGAGTTAGGGCTTGACGTGAACATTAGTAATATATATATATATATATATATATATATATATATATATATATATATATATATATATATATATATATATATATATATATATATATATATATATATACTATATATATATATATATATATAGAGAGAGAGAGAGAGAGAGAGAGAGAGAGAGGTGGGCTGGGCGGTGGTTAACAATATACCTAGCCTCTCAAAAACGAAAGGTAAGAGATAAATAAAAAGAAAGTGCTCAAACCCCGTGTAGAAAGACTATCACGGCGTAAGAATAAGGTAAAAACAAGTTGACCCTAACGAACATTTCAGGACATTTAAAACATACGAGAAATATCAGCTTACAACAACAACATAACACTTTTATTTTGAGACGAAGGTAATCGGTAAAAAAAAAATAAATAAAAAAAAATTCTATGGAGAAAAAAATTCCCGTTCGACATCAGGTAAATTGGTTGTATCCATGAATGTTCAGTAACTTTTTCCAGGTATGCCAGCGATATATACAAGACACAGGGTGGATATCATTCCAGCATGTTTAAACTATCGGTTTCATTTAAGAAAAATATGTTCTAAACCGGATTCATAATGACCACGGTGATTACCGAAAAGCTTTTCTATTGATAGACAAATATATACATAAACAATTTCCTGGAATATACAAATGAGATATATAACAGTACCAGTATCTGTAGAAGCAGTAATGGTACAAGCAACATAATGAAATTAGCCTTGAGATCCACACCGAATCTCAAATTCACTTCAGTTCAATCAACCCTAGCTTTCAGCAAAATCAGTCATAAAATCTTATGGACAGAGACACGAAAATAAGTGCATGTATG
>NC_089754.1:51617270-51654770 GCF_040412425.1 Macrobrachium rosenbergii
CAAGAACCTCAACAATCTTGACCCCTTTTTTCCCCTTTCCTCCCCTTTCCTCCCCCAACCCTTGGCTCTCCGTTATCCTCTTCTCCTCGCAGTCCTCACTCCGCCTCCTAATCTGCGATCTGGAGGACCTCCTTGACTGATTTTTCCTCTTCCCTTAATCGGGAATCCTTGCGAAGTACCCTTACAAGATGCGGCCCTCTCTCTCTCTCTCTCTCTCTCTCTCTCTCTCTCTCTCTCTCTCTCTCTCTCTCTCTCTCTCTTCTTGTTTCTGTTTTGTCTTTGATACAGTGCATTCTCGTTCTTTCCCTAAGGCAGTAACACCCAGGGGGCAACTCTCCAGTCCCATGGATACCTTGCATCGCATTTTCTGTAAATATCTACAAGGTCATTTTATTGAAAACAAAATGCACGTACGATTAATACTAATTCCAATGGACATCTATATTAACTAAAAACCTAGGAAAATAGTTGGTTACCTCATATCCGTAAAATATGTTAGCTTTCGTGAAAACAACGGAAGATGAAGTATTATTGAAATTTTATATATGTGCATCAAAATTCCTTATATATGCAGTCCCCCAACTTTTTTCTTTACCTAAATATGAGCGGGGAAAATAGATAGAATATTTAAGATGAACGAGTTGCTAAAGTGATGCAAACTATATGTCTCCATTACTGAAGTGTTAGTTAGCCTATTTGATATTTACATCACACAAAAGGAATGTCATTGATAATGAAAAATATTTACAAAAACATTTACATAATCGGGAGAGAGGTAAAATAATGAAAAACGTAACCACTCACACGAGAACCAGGAATTGAAATGGATTAACCATTACCGGAATTTACGTAGCCTTTAAATTACCTCATGAAAATGTTTCTTGATGAATGTCCTGTTTATTATTGTTATTCATAGCGAGCATTCATTCAGAGGAAAACAACACCAAAGGCAGCGAAATTAATTGCATTGCTACCGTCCATAAAATTTAATATCCATATGACACGAAGGACAAGAGATCAAAGGAAGATGATCTGTATATTAAAGAATAATAATTGGACTTTTCTGTGTAGCCTATATATATATATATATATATATATATATATATATATATATATATATATATATATATATATATATATATATATATATATGTATGTATATATATACACACCCAATATATATATGTATGTATATATGTGTGTTATGTATGTATGTGTATGAATGTATGTATGTATGTATATAAGCTCTCTAAACTGTGACGGGGAATGAGTGTCTCATATAAAAAATTTTAATGGATAGAAAATTGCTGGGAACTTCAGTCTTAAAGTATGCGGTGATACCGCTATCTTCTTATGCACTTCGAATCTTATCCTAGATTACGTATCAAGTATAATTTCATTATTTTTAATTAAAGTCGGCGAGGAAAGTTTCAAAGTCTCGCTTGAAAACTTTTCCATCTTCAAAGTCTACAGCGCCGCACCGGAGCTGAAGTTCTTGCAGAAATATGTGTGAAGAATTTGGTTTCTTCTTTTTTTCTCTCTCTCCATCCGTTAAAATCGTGTAAATTCTCTCTCTGTGACGTGTTTCTCGGTCTGTAGCAATTCGAGATTGGGCGAAAATTGGGAACAAATTATAATGTTGGTGATAAACGGCATTCCGGCCGTATGTTTTGGATGAAGTAACATTTGACACACCGCATTTCTTGAGGAAAATAGGCGGTAAGGTGTTCTTGTAAGTTGGTATTTTACATTTTTCTGGAAACATGACTTTCATGTAGCTGTTATGCACGTTCTAAGCACTACAGAAAACGTTGTGCTAATGTAAGTTGAAAGTATGTTTCGTATTGAGGAACAGTTCATGTAGCATGCCATTTTACCATAACATCAAAGACATTAACTTGAAATTGATTTCAATAAATTTTCCCCTTTATTGCAGGTAAGATGGTCACGTATTCGGCTCTAAGGAACCATTTTCTGCAACCGGTCTCACACGATCGCCGGTAAGTGGGCACCTCATCCCTTACGGCGTTTTTGTGTTAAATTATCACAGAAATCTCGCTCCTAGATGGCCAAGGGCTTTTGAACGAGGATAAGAATTTTATAAATGCATTTCTCATGACTTTGGATGGTTATCAGAGCGTTCAAGTGAATCGTTTTTTAAAAATTTTCTAGTGAGGGCAGGTTCTTTCCGAAAAAAAAAACTGTGTGGATGGTTGTCATGAAAACTGCATCGATGAATTGGGACAATTATTGTTCTTGCTCTTGTTTGGTACAAGTATTCTTCTCGCGTTTCCTCATATTTGTGTTTGTGTTTATAATATGTATGAATGTGTGTTTCTAAATTATATTTTTACATATATGTATATACAGCTATATTTATAATTGTGTAATTGTGAGTATATATACAGAGTATATATTCAGAACAGGGGAAGCACGGAATGAAGCAGGATGTGTGAAAAAGATTGACAAAAATCTTATAATGTCTTAGGGAGTCAAGGGATGCTTGAGCCAAGTATACTCTATGGAAGCAAAAAGTGTAGATGTTTAATACGAATAATAAAAGATGACATGTTTTGAATATTGTATATATTTGTGTGCTGTATAAGAATTGAAAGGTTTAGAATTGTGGAGATACAGATAAGAAGCAGTGAAAAGGCAACCACAGGCGAAAGGATGGATCAGAGTGTTTTGAGATGTTTTGTGATTATGGAAAGTATGAAAGACGATAGGTTGGTGAGGAGTGTGTTTAATTCAGGAGCATTTGGAGGAAATTGAGGAAGACCTTGAGAACTGGGTAGATTGCGAGAAAGAGCTCTGTGAAAGGACATGCCTTAACATTCAGGAATTGCGAATGTTTGGGAAGATTAACATGAATGGAGATGTTGGTGGGGTGGGCCGGTTCGAAACTTTTGTGATGAGCTCTTGTGAGGGTTTAGGAAAACGCAAGTTCTGTCAAGTTTTCCTCAAGATTGGTGTAGTGTGTCAGCCGAGAAGCAGCTTTTTATTAATCCTATATTTTAGTTACCAGTACCTGGGCGATCATGCGGTCCATTCATTTATCTGAAAGTCCATTGTTTGTAGGTGTGCATGTTTGTGTGTGTGTGTGCGTGCGTGTGTATGTGTGTGTTTTCTCCAGGGTAGCTCACCCCTTGGTAGGGGAACTGCATAACATTGAAAGAATGTAAATATATGGATAAAGAAATGTACGCTTACCTACGGTTTTATCATGTGTATGTGTGTGTGTGTCCATGTGCGAAGTAACCAATACCCATACCCACACGCCCAAGATAGGAGCATTGGCAAAAAGAGGACAAACGGTCCAACATACAGACAGACAGGGAATCAGGAGCAGGAGGAGACGAGGTAATGGCAAATCGATGGTAGTTTGTCACCCATTGGAGACGGGCGAATGAAGGATTAGCACCCGGAATGACGATGATTGGGGAAGGATTGGTTGGGATTAGAAGATGGTTTTCGTATGAGGGAATCACGGGCGAGACAGGACTAGTCGTCGTCGGAGGGCTTAGGATGTAAAGGAGAGGAAAGCCGTAGGATACACAAGAGAGAGAGAGAGAGAGAGAGAGAGAAGAGCTAGTTGGGATACAAGGTAAAAGAGACAGTGAGAGTCATAAGGGGATAATGTGATTCAGAGAGAGAGAGAGAGAGAGAGAGAGAGAGAGAGAGAGAGAGACAGTCGCACAATGTGTAAGACTGAAAGCGAGTCAGAAGAGATTGAAAAAATACAGTGAGTCATGAGAGACAGAAGAAAGAGAGAGTGAGAGAAGGAACAAGAAAGGTAGGAACTAAGAGGGATCTCTGAAAGCAAGAGATAATTTGAGAGAGAGAGAGAGAGAGAATCGTACAGTATGTAAGACTGAAAGCAAGTGAGTCAGAAGAGATTAAAAAAATACAGTGAGTCATGACAGACCAAAGAAAGAGAGTGAGAGAAGGAACTAGAAAGGAATTAAGATCTCTGAAAGCAAGAGGAAATTTGAAAATAGAGAGAGAGAGAGAGAGAGAGAGAGAGAGAGAGAGAGAGAGAGAGAGAGAGAGAGAGAGAGAGGAAAACAGGAACCAAGAGAGATGGAGAAAGCAAGGGACAATTTGGGGTGCTAGTCTTATCAGAGAACATTGTTTACCAGATAACAACGGTTAACTACGTTATATATGCCACCTAGACGGGAACACATCCCGCACTAATGTGTTTAAGTGCTGCTATACACCGGGCGATTTGTTTGTTGTTAGTCCTCGCTATTGTTGTTTTCACACATTTGGTGCTATGAATGATGATGATGATTACTGAAGGGTTGAGGTGGTATTTCATGTTGTTCTTCAATTAAAGATATATATATATATATATATATATATATATATATATATATATATATATATATATATATATATATATATATATATATTCTTAGTGTTTCCCCGATGTGTAAAAAAAAAATTTGTCAAAAAAAAATTTTTTAAGATTGGCAGCTGTATTCATGCTTTTTTTTTGCTGAACCACAATATTAGCTGCCTTTGAAACCAACTTCAGAAGGCTCACCAGCAGTATTGAACCCCACACGCGCTGCGCCATCTACCTCTGTCTTGCATACACACACACACACACTTTGTCCTCCTGGATATGACGACCCTCCTTTTCCAAAGTGCCTTTTACGGTATTTATCCGTTGCTTTTTATCTCTCTCTGCTCTTTCCTCCTTTATTTATCAGTATATCAACCCCATTCTTTCCTCATGACCATGCCATCTCCAAAACTCAACTCTATTCTTTTACGTAATTCATCATACGGAGAAAAGTTAAATTTCGCGGATTTATTTTTTCCATTGTGGATCTTTAGTTGTTCATAGGTTTTCTGTTAAATGGTAACTTCACTTTGTTAATATTTTGTAAATTGTTTGGATTTTAGGATAAGGTTAATGCTACTTTCCTTTGTCAAAAGATTTTCTTCTTGTTAATTTCAGTCCCTTATAAATGCATCACATTCTTACATTCTTTACTGCCGCTTGCAGTTCTTCTTTTCTATATTTCGAGGTGTATTCTGTGTTCTGAAAACCAGGAAAGGCCTTCAACACATTGTTTATTCTCTCTCTCTCTCTCTCTCTCTCTCTCTCTCTCTCTCTCTCTCTCTCTCTCTCTCTCTCTCTCTCTCTCTCTCTTATCTGGCCTGCCGATGTATTAATTTCCCCGAGAATCGAATGCACGTTCCGTACAGATTAAAGTTTACGATTCAAGGGAGATATTTCGTGGATGGAGGAAAAGGGGGTAGGATGAGTTGGGGGGAAGTAGGGGGCGGGTAGGCTGGAGGAGCGCTGATTGTGCTGCCACCTGGGGATCGCAACACGAAGATGGATGGGACACAGGTGGGACATGTGCAGAAATGAGAAAGTAGAAAAAATGGTGGAATTGGAAAGAGGGAGAGGGCCGGATTCGAGGAAGACAGTTGCTGCTTAATCCTAATCGAGATGATAGGGAGGTAATTCCCCCTTTCGAGTGTATCGGTGTTGCCGTCGAAAAGACATCGTGTTACGTAAGCGCCCATTCAGTTTGGTCTGGGGTACCTTCTTAATTTGATGAGCGTGGTGATGAATCGTCCAGTCGCGATTCAGCAATAAATTCAATGTAGTTTGGTTTCCATCTTTGTTTACGCATGTTTCCTCGATCTCGGATGCAAGGGCTTGTGTTAATCCGATTATGTGTTATTCACCATGTTTATGTTCCAGCTACTCATTTGATTAATTTCATTTCCCACGCTCATCGCCATGAACTTTCATATCAGGAGGTCGTTGCAACTGGTATTCTCTTCAAAATTATATAAAAAGTTCTGTGTATTTTTCTAACTTCCATCATTAGAAGCGATGAAATCTTTCAGTGAAGCCCAAACATTTGAGAACCTTTATAGGTCTTTTCAAATCTCACATACTGAAGATCAGCTTTGTTTTACTTTTTGATGAATATAAACCTCTTATTATAATATCAGTGAATGAATTGTCGTTAACCTTAAGTTCGAATATTCCAAGGGGCTCATTTAGCTTGTTTTTTTATTTAGGCATATGTTGAGTAAAGCGAAATTTAGCTATAAATTATCTGTTTAGCGTAATCATATAACATTATTATTATTATTATTATTATTATTATTATTATTATTATTATTATTATTGCATGTTCATATGATCCACAGGATCTGAACTTGATCACAGTGGTCCCAGGTATTTTAGCCAAGGCAGAAATTCGACTGATTAATAGACTTGACATCAGTGAACTCGCCTTACAACAGTAATTCGCTTTGTTGCCAGAAGCCAAGTTAGATTTAAGAGACACCGCGTGAAAGATCTATAAGCGGAACAGCGAGAGACAGTTGTTACGTTCTAAGTGGCGATATCTTTCCAAGTCTCTTTTTTATGAGCGAAGGAGCGAGACGTATTTTCAAACGAGTCTATTGATCAGGGATTTCCCGTCTGCCCCATTTATCACCATAAATACCATGGTCGTGAATAGGTGGTTGCCCTCTCTCTCTCTCTCTCTCTCTCTCTCTCTCTCTCTCTCTCTCTCTCTCTCTCTCTCTCTCTCTCTCAAGATTAATTCCTCTCCATGTCCGCGCAGTGCTCCACTCTTCATTATCTTGACATTGATAGTTTGTATACTGAATTCTTCACGTTATGGAAAATGCTTGTCGCAAATTTTTTTTTATTGTATCTTTTAATATTTATCATATTTTTTTATTGGAATTGATCCAACTTCGCACTATTTGTATCATATTAAGTTATGATAGTTCATATAATGGTTTTCTTGTATCTAAACAGCTGAGAATATGCCCTGAGATCAGTTGTGATTTTTATCTATATACAAAATAGACATCTTACTCAGTTATGTTTGTTTAAAATAGTAAATTCCTTTAATTAAACAGAAAAATATGAAAGGCAAAACGTGAGTAGTTCCAAAACTGTCTTTATTTCACGTTACGCTAAGATGCCAGGTTACATTAGCACATCAGTCCATCAGAGCTCTCAAAACCATATTTCTGTGGATTTGAAAATTTCTTTTCTTATCGTGGCGATAAGAGAAGAAGCAAATTTTTGGCAAATGTACGATATGTAGTACATATTGAGTCTTGAACAGATGTACTAAATGGGATCATCTCTCTTTGTACGGGAACTCGAAGCTAAGGATATCGAATCAAGTTGAAAAAAATTCCCCTTCAATCTTGTTATGAAGCTCTCGATAACTGAATGTTTTTAGCTTTTTTAGTAAGACTACTGGATGGGAATTGATAGAAGCATCTCATAATTCAAGGAGACAGACTCGGTAGCGTCATTGCTGAAATATATGAAGTGAAAACTCATCGTAAGCGTTTAATGTCATCTTAGTAAATATAAATTCGAGCACTGAGACTAAGAGACAGAACATTTAGATATAGTTTTAATTGATATTGCTATATTTTATCGTCGTCAATTATGTTTTTGCCCTCGTTCGCTCAGAGGCATTCTTGCCCGTTGAAGGTTAGTTTGGAAACATTCATTAATTCGTAGCTAAATTGTCATTGTATTGTAGTTTCCATTCAAATAAAATGAAAAGTTGCGTTAATTTCTTTTTTTAAAGAATGATGTTAAGTTAGCTTTCTTTCGTGTGGTTTTTAATTACCTTATTTTCGACTGTAAGTGGTCTGTAGTGATTTTGCAGCTTAGAATTTTCTTACTTTTTCTTGCTTTCCAGTACGTACGTCAGTACTCTCATGGATTAAAAAATAGCGAGTTAGAATTCTGTTACATGTCAAGGAAGCCAGAAGCCAGGTCTTTGCTTCCATAGCTTGGAGGGATCGCGAGATATGAATTCACTTTCATTTGGGGATGCTCATGTTAGCGTCGCCGTCTTTTCCTCCGCACCTTCACCGTTTGAAAACTCGACTTCATGAATATTCATGGCGTCGATAAAAGAGATTAACGACAAAGGGGCCGAGGAGCGAAGGACAAAGAAGGAACGTAAAGAAGGAGGAGAGAAGGAAAAGGGGAAAATGAAGAGGAGAAGTAGAAGAGGAGAGTCGATGAAGAATAAAAAGGATAAGGAAGTGGAAGTCCTCTTGTAGTTATTCATTGTCACGACCATAAAGTCTTGTTACCCTGACTCTCCTCTTCAGCCATCTCTTATGAGAGAGAGAGAGAGAGAGAGAGAGAGAGAGAGAGAGAGAGGGTGGGTGGGTGGGGCAGGGACGAGGGAGTTGGGGTGGGGGAGGCGCTTTCCACACCCTCCTCTCCGGAGAGTATATTCGTCGGAGTAAATTTTTGGGATTTTCGTTGTTTCTTTTATTTTTGTTTTTCCTTCTTTTATTTTTGTTTTTCCTGCACTTGTCGGATAACTTTAATTTCTTCCTTGTCCTGTCGATGTCCGCTGCGCGCCACCTTGTTTTCGTGTTGCTCTTTTTTTTCCATCGTTTGTTTTTCTCACTGGCGTTTTTTTTTTTTCTTATTTTTACTTTTGTTTTAACTTGGAAACCCAATATTTTCCTTCTCTCGTCCGAAAAGAGAGAGCTCTTTCATTTTTCGTTCTGAGGTTGGTGGAAATTTGTTATTTCGTAAATCTTAAATGAATTTTCGTCGCTTAAGATATAAATTGAAAGAAGTTCTCCTGTGTTTTTGAAAGATTAACCCTGCAGTGTTTCTTCTAAGATTCTGAATTTATTTATAAAGCGCGCTCGCTTGCACGCATACATACACATACACATACGCGTGTGTACGGGTGTTGTAAAATAAAGCATATTCTGGCCCCAGGATGCGTTAATCATAAGTCTTTGGGATGAGGTTTCTAACCCTCTGCCTTCTGTGGCCTACCATAGTCTATCAACTACCAGGTAATAATTCACTGTTCAAATGAATTATTACAGCCACATGTATCGGTCACAATAGCCGTAGGGTAGTTAACATGTTGGGTACACTTCTCTGCAAGACACTTTGCTTAGGATAGGAGTAATTCTTCATTTTGTTCTCCATTCGGATGTCAAAGGATGTGAGGAAGTTGATAATTAAGTCTCCATGAAGTCCTTTTTTCCCCCATTACATATGTGTATGTGTATATATATAATGTATATATGTATATATTTATATATATTTTCAGTACGGAAAAAGTTGACCAGCTCTCTTGAATTCTTTATCACAAGTGTATAAGCAGTGAAGAGCAGCACCCTGTGCGATTATGGTTTTGTTTGGAAATAAGCATTGCCATACTCCTTTTTGAAGTAAATTGTGAAAGCAGAATCAAAATCTGTCTCGCTCTTCATACAGAAACGTGATTTTTAAAGTAAATTGTGAAAGCAGAATCAAAATCTGTCTCGCTCTGTATATAGAAACGTGCTTTATAAAGTAAATTGTGAAAGCAGAATCAATATCATGTTTCGCTCTGTATATAGAAACGTGTTATTTTTAAATTAAATTGTGAAAGCAGAATCAAAGTCTATCTCGCTCTGTATACAGAAACGTGTCTGTAATTCCGCATGGAAACAGCGCTGTTCCTCCTCCTCAGTATTTTTGTCGCGGCGTCGCTTGTTACGGAGGTGAAGCTGGTTTTCGAAGGCATCCATCCAAGAGAATCTCATTAATGCGCTCCATCATCAGCCGACTGTGCATGAATGCTATCTCCACAGTGCCTCCAATATAGGATTGAGCACTAAGCATCTCCAGTCTGAGGAACCAGTTCATTCTTGCCGAGGAAACCGATCCCTACGCCGTCGGGTTTCGACGCCGGCGGGAGAGAACGGTCAGACGGCTTACATAAAATTTTATCAAGGCGAAAATTATGTTATTACAGATCACCGAAAACCCTATTAGCCCCAAGTCCAACAGGCCACTCTCCCACCCCAGTGTCCCCCCTCCCCCACGTCTCCTTTCCTTTCTCTCCGCCCCTTATTCTTTTTCTTCTTTTCGTGTAACCCCATTGCAAATAAAACGAGTCAGCATTTCAGGGCCTGACTGTGCCCCCCGACACTTATGGTAGTTCTGCCATAGATAAATTCCTCTATTCTTTAGGGAGAAAATCCTCGGTTCTCTCTCCGCCGTTTGAAAGTGTCGCGACCTTTTTTTCCTCCCTCAGACTAATGGCGATCTTCTGTCTCCCTGCTCCTCGTCCCTCCCTCCCTCCCCCCTCTCCCTCTCTCCCTCCATAAATTTGTAACTAAGGGAGAGGCCGAGCATCCTATTAGATCATCTACGAGTGCATTTTTGTGACGGCCGGTTTGGTTTTCGACGCGGCCGGTCGTTTGGGACATTATGCTTCTTGCTCCATCCCGGAATTGTAAATTGAAATTATGGGGGCGCGTCCGACCCTAATTCGGTCGTATGTCAACTCCGGGGACACGTGATGCTGTGTAGGAAACGTGTTTCTACGCTGTGTGAGCGTTCTAGTTCTAGATTTGCCTTTCTCTCTCTCTCTCACTCTTGTTGTGATGCCAGTTCATAGTTCTACTTCTGCTAGTATGGCTACAACTGTTAAATTTCTCTCTCTCTCTCTCTCTCTCTCTCTCTCTCTCTCTCTCTCTCTCTCTCTCTCTCTCTCTCTCTCTCTCTTTTAGTTACGTCGTTGATCTTTGAGATTTTCATTGAGCTTTGATATTTTAACGCCACTTTTAAGATGCAAAGATATTGAGATCTCTTACTTTGTATATTAAAGACGCTGATATCAGCAGAACTCCAGAGGAAGAATGTTTACTGTAACGGGAAATACAAATTTATTGCTTGATTAATATTGATAAATACGAAGTTTCCTCAGTTTTATTGCACGGCTGGGGAATCATCTTGTATTGTTGTGGAGTTCAGGATTGTCACAATCTTAACAGAAGAATGAGTACATTCACGTTTGCGCGAATGCACCATATATATATATATATATATATATATATATATAATAAAATATATATATATATATATATATATATATATATATATATATATATATATATATATATATATATATATATATATATATATATATATATATATATACATATATATATCACATAAGCTTTTGCTTATTCAGCCACTTGGACCTCTTCACCCTTATGAAGGCAAGGGTTCAACTGGTCTAGTTGCCAAAAACTTCTTTGTCGGGGAAGCTATATATGTGTCTATGTTACGTCCACACATACTATATTTATACTAATGTGAAACTTTTGGCAGCATTGATGATAATATTTATATTGATAACAATAGAGATAGGTAATTTTGAAAAACAGAAAATAAATTATTTTTTAAACCGTTTTTTTTTGATTCAAGAAGCTATATTTTTATTTTATATAGATTTATGATTTATAGGTTTTGCAAACATCGGATTATTGAGAATTATCAGTTTGTTTTTTTGACTGACTCTTCTACAAAAATTCAGAGAAAAAGTTCTTTGTTTTCACCAGTATACACACACACACACACACCTCTGCACGTGTCGTTGTTGGTTTCTTATTTTTATTTTTTTTTTTTCATTTCCTTCCTCGCCATCTATTCCGCCCAGATAGCGTGGCAAGCACCCTTTTGCAATATCTTGTCTCGTGTTGTCAGGAGATGTCAGCCGTGCATTACCCTTCTTTTATCTCGACGTACTCCCGTCATGCCTCGACTCTGTCATCTCTTAACACTTTCCCTTTCGCCTTTTGGGGGAGATCCCATCGAAACTGTCTGTCTGCGTTGTCTTCAAGGCAGTCAGCTCCTCCTCCTCCTCCTCCTCCTCCTCCTCCTCCTCCTCCTCCTCCTCCTCCTCCTCCTCCTCCTCCTCCAACTTCGGATTCGGATCTTGCGTTTCATTTGTTTTTCCATTTTTCGTTTTTGTTTTGGTGGAGTTGAGATCCTTCGTTGGTTTTTTTTTATAGTATTATCAGGGATGTTTAATTGACATATAGAATCAGATTTGCTGTGTTGACTCGTACATATTTTTTTTATAGATAATGGCGTTTCGTAAGGAATCGATTTTCCATAAAGTTATTTTCATTCCCCGGCGTCATATCTGTTTTCATATGCATAAATATTTATGCAGAGATATGATTATAATCACTTAAGATCGTGTATATATTTGTGTATGTATATATATGTATGCACATCCACTCACACATATACTATATATATATATAATTTCATATTCATAAATATTTATGCATGATATGATTATAATCACTTAAGATCGTATATATATTTGTGTATGTATATATATGTATGCACATCCACTCACACATATACTATATATATATATATATATATATATATATATATATATATATATATATATATATATATATATATATATATATATATATATATATATGTATATATATATATATATATATACATCACACATATACTATATATATATATATATATATATATATATATATATATATATATATATATATATATATATATATATATATATATATATATATATATATACACACATATATATGTATCAATCAATTTCAGCATGCACATATTTATTGTTAATAGCTACAGTGACCTCTTAATCACCATTATAAACATGTTTTGGATATGCTTATTACTAAAAACCTTGTATCCAATAGCGGGATTCCAGCCTACGCAAAGTGATAATATGAGACTCCCAATTAATCCACTATTTCCGCCGACTTAACCTCTCACCTTTGGAGGGTATAATCAGGCAAGCAAAATCTTGCTGCAGCGCTCGGTTCACGTTTGTGAGGTCCATGTATGGCTGTCAACCCACCCCCCGCCAATCTTCCCAGGTGTTAATGGGTCTACATGGGTCAAGATGAAGGTCGTAGGGCTAGCAGCTTCATCCCTAGAGGCTTGCCGAAAAATCAGGTGGCTGCGCCTTCCAGTTGTAACTTTTTCACAGTTAGAAAAATTACACACATAAATTATATAATATATATATATATATATATATATATATATATATATATATATATATATATATATATATATATATATGTATACATATATATGTATATGTGCGTTTGTTTGATTGTTGATATGTATTATGTATTTATGCTATTTTCTTATATGGTTATTTTACAATTATATTTTCTTATATGTTTATTTTATATATTAATATATATATATATATATATATATATATATATATATATATATATATATATATATGTTTATATACATACATACATACATACATACACACACACACACACACACACATATATATATATATATATATATTATATGTGTATTGTATTTATTTGTTGGTGTGTGTATGATATATCTTTCTTTTTCACTTCCATTTCTGTGTAAAAGAAGTAGAATTTTTAAAATGTTATGCATTCTCTTCGGTTTCCTGTTTTGCGTATTCATAATTTCGGAACAAGGACCATCCCTGCTATACCGTTTGTCGATTAAGAGAATGAATAAACCATGTCTTCATTTTCTGTTTGTTTATCTTTTTAAAAAAGTAATCGTCAGTGCAAACATTGTTTTAAGAGAACGGATAGGCAATTGAGTTTTTTTCGCCCTTCTTTTATGAATAATAAAGCTAACGCAACACATTTTGGGAAATAGTTACAAAGGAAAACAGTTTAGAAATGTTTGAACTGTGAAACGGAATTGTATTGTTGGCCTGGAAAAATGATAAAAATGGCGAGGCTTTTTATTTGTTTGTGTACCTTGCAAGGGCTGATATGGGGTGTGATAAGTTGTAAATTGGACTATGTAAATGTTGACCTCGTGTGATTCCACTTAAAAATTTTATGATCAATTTAGAGACGGACGAGGCTATGAGGGGAGTTCGTGAAGCCATTATTGTCCCCTTAAAAAGTTTTATATCTCCTCTAAGACGTCCGGATAAACAAACACTTTTATGAAGGGGTTATTGTGACGACCTCACCAAAGCGAGAAGGGAATATCTCTCTCTCCCGGAAATAAAAACGGGTCCTTTCCGCACTGCCAAAACCGTAAGAAAAATATTAGAAAAATAAAGGAGGCGAGAACGACCATCGCATAACATTATATGAACGAAAAAGAAAGGAAAGGGGGGAAAAAGAGAACAAAAAAATATTCAAAGGCGTGAAATTGAACAAAAGGTCCATACTGTTTCCCGATACATAAATTTCCCATTACTGTTAATGAAATACAAACAAACGGAGGCGATTTGGAATTTTTTTTTTTTTTTTTTTTAATTTTATTTTCATTCGCTATCTATCGTTGGGGCCAATCTGCAATTGTCGACGTTGGTTATTGAGAAAGAGTTGCGGGCATTTGTTCGTATGATGGTTTAAACAAATCACTTTTATGGGGTCGTTTTGTATTCGTTACTGAACAGCTGGAAATATTTTCCTCTCTCTCTCTCTCTCTCTCTCTCTCTCTCTCTCTCTCTCTCTCTCTCTCTCTCTCTCTCTGTTACAGTGGCAACTATGACTGCCTACTGAGCAAATGCACATTATTCCCTAGTCTGGTGTCTGTGCCAAGCTGATGCCATGAATTTATTTTATATGAACTCCCCAGTCGCATACCCAATCCTGTGCTAATGTCATGAGCTTTTGGTATGCACAAGGACATCGAACTGAATAGAGTTTACCGATATTTTTGTTTTCCTCATTGTTTGGTTTGCTATTTCTTTGTTCATCTCCTGTGCTCTAGCCGTGTTTGGAACGTCTATTGGCCGGGTGGCTCCTCGTGTGTAATGTAATTTTAGTTTCATGTAAAAGAAAACTATTGTGCCGGCTTTGTCTGTCCGTCCGCACTTTTTCTGTCCGCGCTTTTTTTGTCCGCCCTCAGATCTTAAAAGCTACTGAGGCTAGAGGACTGCAAGTTGTTATGTTGATCATCCACCCTCCAATCATCAAACATACCAAATTGCAGCCCTCTAGCCTCAGTAGTTTTTCTGTTATTTAAGGTTAAACTTAGCCATAATCGTGCTTCTGGCAGTGATATAGGAAGTTTCATGGACCGCGGCTCTTACATCATTATACCGAGACCACCGAAAGATAGACCTACTTTATGTGGCCTTGATTATACGCTGTAGCGGCTGTACAGGAAACTCGATTGCACCGAAGAAACTTCGGCGCATTTTTTACTTATTCATTTCAGGATCGAAGGAAAGCAGATGCTCATTGATTCGTTCCTAGGCTCTAAGAAAGCTGTTGTAACAGGCAAAAATGACGAAGAGCGCATGTCTTAGCCAACATTTATACCCTTATATTAGCTCTTATTTCTTATTTTCATCGACTGAAAACGGTTGGTTGTTGGGATCCAAAGGGAAGTTCAAATTTTTGGTCACCGAAGTGTGTGGTAATGGTGCGCAATGTTTCGGTTTCTTAAGCCTGAAATATTAGAAACAAGTCTGAGAAATTCATCCCAAAAATTTCCTTTCCACAAAATAAAGTTACATTACATTCTCTCCCAAAATCGTATTTCACGTCAGACACTAGGGTCAAATTAGGTTGTATTTTCATAAAAACCTACTTAACGGATGTTTGCATAATCCTGGTAACCAACTGACGAACCAAACTACAAGCATAACATTGTTTGCGAAGGTAACTATTGGTAACTGTTGATATCTGGCTCTACACGTTATGGCTGTCCCTTTATCGTGGATTTCGCGAACCACATAGCATTACAAGAGACAGGATACTAAGAGATGGTGGGTATGCTGGACAGAAGAAGACCAGTGAGTAAACCCAGGAGAAAATGGAAAACCAACCTTTTGGTAATTCCGCATCACATGATATGGAAAAACCACTTTTATAAAAAAAATGGTGTACAAGGCTCTTAATCACATTGAGGCGCAGGATCCTATAAACTGATTAAATAATGACAGAATTTGTGGTAGACTGGATGAAATGAGTTTTAGTATTTGAGGTGTTTTGTACCTCACGAGGTTTATGCAAGGATATCCCATTTTGGAAGTGTCCAGTGCTGACAAATGGCTATTCAAAAATCCCATTTTTTAAAAAGATATTTGTCATCATTGGAAACTTCCAATTTTTATTTGAATTTCCTTTTGGAGAACTGGCCCAGTTTTATATGAATTTCGTTTTGGAAAATAGTAAAATGATTGAAGGTGAACTTTTATAGTTTAGTTATGCGCCTCAGAAATTTTTTTACACCTAAAGCTAGTGAAGAGTTTCATCCAAACACTGACCGCGGAGGTGCTAATAATTTATTTGTGTTGCCTCCGACCGCGTTACTCTTCCAGGTAATTTGAATAATGTCTTGCGGATCCTGCTTAGATTTTTTTTAAGCCCGCGATGTGATGGTGGCAGATTTATACATTAAATTTGTAAGCACTTTCATTATATTGTAAAATATCAAGCAAGTAATCTTAGCTACTTGAAAAAAAGTTGGATGCTGCATATTTGTCATTTTTAGGAAATGTTTTAGTGAATAATGTCTTACGGATCCTGCTTAGATTTTTTTAATCCTGCGATGTGATGGTGGCAGATTTATACATTAAATTTGTAAACACTTTCATTATATCGTAAAGTATCAAGCAAGTAATCTTAGCTGCTTGAAAAAAGTTGGATGCTGCATATTTGTTATTTTTAGGAAATGTTTCAGTGAATAATGTCTCGCGGATCCTGCTTAGATTTTTAATCCCATGATGTGATGGTGGCAGATTTATACATTAAATTTATAAGCACTTTCATTATATCGTAAAATATCAAGCAAGTAATCTTAGCAACTTGAAAAAAGTTGGATGCCGCATATTTGTCATTTTTAGGAAATGTGTCAGTGACAAGGGACCCCTACCCGTCATACTGTATATCTCCGTTACATAATATGTTAAGGTCCTCTCGGCTCACCAGTACAGATGGGATGTTCTACTTTAAGTAGGAGAAGGATGTGGATAAAGCTAAACCACATAATATAATTCCTTTCGTAATTTAAGAAAAAGAAGTACATGCACTGACGCGTAACCACTCCAAAATAATTAATGAGAGACCTTCCATTTGATTTGCTGGGGACGATACAAACTCAGAAGTCATCGTCTTAATAAAAAGTGATGAGTGATTTCAGGTCATCCACCGTTGAAAAATGGGTCAAGAGTAAATAATAGTATGAAACATTGTGGTTCCTGTAATAACAGTGTCAGCAGTAGAGTCAAATTGTGTATATGATTTAAATAACATTATTTGTAGCTTTTTTTTTATTTTTGTCAACTTAGGCCTGTAAGTGGTAGTTTTTTTTAGTATCCTTACTTGGACATACGGGATAAAACTTTCCTGATTCGTAAATCTGGAAATTCTTAACTTTTTGAGTTTCTAGAAATAGTTAGGAAGATCCTAACTTTTGGAGTTGCTAACTCATTTACAGGTCAGACTATAAGTTGATTAATTATAACTACACACACACACACACACACACACACACACTATACAGATAATCTTCTCAGACACGAAGATATGTTATTCAGTTGTATTCCACATAGGAAAATGAAAGGAGTTTCGTCCTCCACTGGATTCCTTCTTGGAGCGTTTATTAAGGAAAGCGAAAAGTTTATTTATATATAATATATATATATATATATATATATATATATATATATATATATATATATATATATATATATATATATATATATATATATATATATACATATATATATTATATATATATATATATATATATGTATATATATATATAGGCAGGACAGCAAATCAGTCACACATATATATTGAGGGTGTGAAACAGACTGGTACATAAAAACATCTTTATTTTTGTTTCAAGTGTGTCTCATTTTATGTGAGACATTTGTCTGTGCAAAAATAAAAGTATGTGACTCAACCTATATATATATATATATATATATATAGATAGTTTCAGACTAAGTATATATGGCCTCAGACTAAGTATATATGGCCTCAGGTACGCTCTACATACTGCACAAGAGTCTTTATGATGGGTCGATTTCAACATTGTACACACCTGCAATTTGTAATAGTTACTGAGAAATAAAATTTGCTTCTCGCCTTGTTAGCAAAGGCTATTTTTGGCTCTAGTTGTCAATAGAGGGTGACCGTTCACTTATGGTATTTTTATGGACAGCGTTAAGTCCTAAGCGGATCTAACTTGACGAAAAGGCTTGTTTAATAGCTAATTTTCATGTGCAGTGCTTATTTGAGCTTCCGTGTGCGTGTTCTTGATTGCCATACACTTAGATAAAAGGGTTGATTTCGTTTTAACTTGTAATTTTCAAATACGGTAGTTTCATCGTACTGTACATGCTTTGCCCAAATGTGTATACTTTTATTTATAAACACTTTATATATATATATATATATATATATATATATATATATATATATATATATATATATATATATATATATATATATAATATATATATATATATATATATATATATATATATATATATATATATATATATATATATATATATATATATATATATTTGTGTGTATATTGTTAACATTATATATATATATATATATATATATATATATATATATATATATATATATATATATATATATATATATATATATATATACATTCCTTTTATTACACTGTATTATACAATGTACTTCGTTTTAATCATTAATCGAGGTTAAACTATTCAAGAATTTAGTGAATTCCATAATTCGGAAATGATTTCGCCATTTGAAACAAATTTAACCACCCCCTCCCTATCTCCCTCCCTCCCTTCCTCCCTTCGTCGCTGTCTCTTTCTCCATCCTTTCCTTCCCCCTCCTCCCAGCTCACCAATCATTCGAGCACGCCTAAATTTCAGAGAGCGAATTCGTTCGAATAAGTAACTGTGAAGTCCGAGTTAGAGAGAGAGAGAGAGAGAGAGAGAGAGAGAGAGAGAGAGAGAGAGAGAGAGTGGAGGATAGAAAGCGAGGGAGTCGTTTTATATTTCCTATTTCGGCTGGCTTTCGATAGACGGGGGTAGAACGTGAAATGCATATTTATTTCTGATCACTCTGCTTGTTAATTAAATAAGCGAGTGAATTGAATATGAGATGAGTTGTTTTCATCCTGACAATGGCCTTTAAATTGATTAAGATTTATGTACATTTTTAATAGACGCCTCTCCTCTTTAAGCTACTTTTGTAAAAGTGCTCCTTTTGTCTCCCCCTCTCCCCTCCCCCCTCTCTCACTCCCTCTCATTTTTTCCTACTTGCTGCTGGGTATGCATTATTTATTAGCTTTCTGATATTCCGATGCTAATACCGTGTAGGCTTGGTATTGCGGAATTTGTACTTGTTTTTGTTTTTATTCGTTATCTTTTCATTTTATTTTTACTTGGCAAATTGTTATTTAAATTTCGGTGCTGTATTGGATTATCTCTATTCGGCTTATGCGACAGGATCAATCCGGAAACGCATGAGTTCCTCGGAAGAGCATACGCTTCCTCTGTTATGCCGTCTCGGATCTGCGGGTCGTAAGTCATCTGATAAAATAAAATAATAACTTGCTATGTTGATTGAAAATAAAAATCATGATACTAGCATGTATCACTTTTAATTCTTTTTTTATCGGTAGGTGTTGTGTAATTAAATGCAAGGCAAGAATGCCTTCTTCGTTACTTGAAGCATATTTCAAGTAATGCAGATTTTTATATTTGTTGGGAGTCTACTGTTTCTGTGTTGCTAGGTTAACTCTTGTAGACATATTTATTTATTACTATAGATTAGTTTGTTGGAATACTTCATCAAGACACTGAGAGATTTTCTGTATTATTATTATTATTATTATTATTATTATTATTATTATTATTATTATTATTATTCAGAAGATGAACCCTATTCACATGGAACAAGCCCCCAGGGGCCATTGGCTTTGAATGCATTCGTTACGATATCACTGCATCCTGTGCTAATAAAGAAAGTGTATAAAAGGAAAGTTAAAACCTATTTTTACTTGACATATTTAAAGCCTTGAAGAGGAAAGTTTTATAAATATACATACATACATATATATATATATATATATATATATATATATATATATATGTATATACACACACACACACTCGTATATATGAATGCATTGGAAATGTTATACGAGGCAACTATGAATTCCTCCAATTGGAGTTTGTCTAAGATCTCCAATTTTGCGAAACGCTCTTGCAGTGAAAACCATTCGGTTTATAAATGATGAAGGAGACAACCTTTGTTTGCTCAGATATCGGGGAAGCTTTTTCAGTCTGATGGAGAGATGAGACGCAAGTCCTTATTTCTCCCATTTGTCGCTTCAGAAGCCTTCCATTTTTCCTTCCTCTATTTCTTTTTATTTATTCAGTTCTTTTGATTCGGCGGTATTTTAGAGGAACTCTGAGGATTGTGGCTGTTAGGAAAGGATCGTAAATTTTTTTTTATAGTATTTTCTCCTTAATTTGTGTGAAATGCTTTCTTTGAGGAGGTGCTGACAAAGCAAATTTTCAGTTATTTTCTTATAATATTTAATGTTATTTTAGGATTTTCCTGACGAAATTGTTTCTGTTGGTACTTACGTGTTTTTCTCTTCAATTAAAATTCGTGTATTTTTTTTCGGAGCTTATCCCTAGACTGCATATATATACCCTTAATATTTTTTACTTTATGATGAACTTCCACTTATCTTAGGAGCTCTTCCATACAAACATGGTAGCACCAGAAAAGTTTTCATCCCCAATGCCGGAACATATGAGAATATCTCATCCTTTTTTTTTTTCATAAGACTTGAAACGTTCCTCTCGCCACCGTAATCTCACACCCGAAACTTCTTATCCATGATCCTCCTCCCCCCCTCCCCATCCCCCCATACTTTTTTAAAACCTTCCATCTGGCTCCCTTGGTTCTGCCCGCTTCCCTTAGCCTCGAGTTCTTGCCCGGGGAGGATTCTGTGCATTTGTGTGTTATGAGAAAACGGACAAAACGTCCGCGATAAATTGCCGACGTCCGTCAGCAAGCTGTAAAATTACCCCCCCTGTTCTTTCCTCATCCTGGTTTATCAGTCTGGCACCAATTTTTCCTTGATCAACTCATCCAGGCATAAAGGGGCAGATACGCCATTCACTACTCCTCTCTCTCTCTCTCTCTCTCTCTCTCTCTCTCTCTCTCTCTCTCTTTCTCTGTCGGGTGGTGGTGGTGGTTGTTCCCCGTTCTGCCTCGGCGCAATTGATGTTTTTATTCTGTTTTACCTACCCCGAATGAATAATGCATGCCGTTAGCTTCATAATGAGACTGCCTTATGTGAAAATGCATGTGCCACAGCGCCGCTTTCCCATGAAGGATTACATGTGTTGGATATATTGCTAATCGCTGGGTTTCGTGCTTGATGTGCTTTTATTGTATTCCGCGTTTCCTTAGTTATTTGTGGTAGTGGATATATATTATTTATTCCTAATTAAAAAAAAAACATATTGCATGTACTATACTATTGACGTCTTCTCTTATTAATGTCTTTTGCTTAATTGTTTGAAGTATCTGTTTCAGCATTTGTGAATGTATGTGTACATTGCTATTTGGTATTTGTACAGGAATGTATTAGCAAAGTGGTTTCGTCAAGCTAAGAGGTCTTTCTTTCAGAGAATGGTTCCTGTTTCGCAAATGTATTTCCCTTCAAACAAATATAACTAAATAAATGCCTACGTGTTTACGGGGGTGAAAGATGTCAAAATGTTCTTAAGTCACTCATGAAGAGAAGTGCCTGTAAATAAACATTTTGTGAATGCATGTAATGTATATTTATTGATAGATAGATAGATAGAAAGATGCACACTATTCTGGTATATATGAAAGTTTTCCAAACTGAAAGAAAATATCAATACTTTATCCGATACTTTATATATGTATATATACATGTATACACATACACACACACATATATATATATATATATATATGTATATATATTTATATTTATGTATATACTTATGTATGTATGTACAGTATATATATACAGTGTATATATATATATATATATATATATATATATATATATATATATATATATATATATATATATAATGTTTAAATATTAAATTTATCTCTGTCAGGTATAAATAAAGTGCAAATAAGTGTTGGTTGCCGAGTTACTGTACTTTTATTTTTAGGAAATATTGTGGAAAAAATTCACTTTATATGATTAAAAACAAAGCATCGCAGCTTTCAAGAAACATGTATGTTTAGTAGTATTCGGATATATTTGTGCACTCTTGGAAACTCAGTCGTTCCAGTATATTACATAAGTAGAAGCGTATAACCATTAACGTCTCATAAGTTTTAAGATTTATCAATATTCTGTCATTTATCACAGCTGCCTTACCACTCCCCCCCCCAAAAAAAATAGCATTTGCTGGTGGTGGTTTTGCGAAAGATATTCTCCAGCGTTAACCTCAGCGAAGGGAACCTTTAATATATGTGTTGGTACCTGGGCTTCCACCGCGCCGTCAGGAGGCACTGATGCCACATATGCAAATGCCATGCTAGCTCAGGATACCCCTATGGCTTTGAAACGGGAATTGAATTCGCCTGGGTTCCTTTGATTGCCCGTAATGGGGAAGAAGGGAATGTATTCCCAGAGGGAAATAACGCGTAATTTTCCTGTCAGGACGGAAAATCAAATATTGATTCAAAGGCATAGCGAAGTTTTCGAATAATGAATCTTTATATGTTGTTGTTTTACAGAATGAGGAAACATTCATGATGAGTGAACCTAAAATAGCAGTAATTCTCATAATACTATTTCTCAATAAAGATTGCACGGAATTGTCAAAAGGAAAGCAGCGAAGAAAATCATGCAGACATGTAATACATACGGAGGTTAACAAAAACAAGCCTTGATAATAAAAAAAGGGGTGGGGGGTGGGGAGGCGATTGTGAAGTGAACGTTATCACCAAGTAATTTCAAGTTACTGGACTTGCTAAAGACTTTGGGGCTCTGATGTGGGCTGCAGTTGGTCAAAATGAGGAAGAGAAGTCACCAGATTCGATTTATATATATATCTTATATCTTAAGGTTTTTACTTTTTGGGACATGTCATACAGTATATTATCTGATTCTAATAGGTTCCTTCCTTCCGCTAGATGATTATAATGGACGTATGAAAGTGATCAATTCAATTGTTGATGCAGATTTTACTTTTTGTTTTCCAGGGATGTTAATTTTTGTACGACTTCTCTTTGGAAGATTTTAGTCAAGTGGTGATATATATATATATATATATATATATATATATATATATATATATATATATATATATATATATATATATATATATATATATATGTGTGTGTGTGTGTGTGTGTAGTTGATAATTTTATGGTATCAGGTCGTGGTAAACAAAATGGCACGAATAACTCTAACCCCGAGGAAACCTTCAGAATTTCCTGCCGGGAAAGCACTTACGAAAGTTCACGGTTCACCCTTAAAATGCCCAAGTGAAATTTCACTAGGAAATGCATTTCGGTAAAACTGTAAAATTCGTCCTCTATATAGCAGTCCAAAGTCATTTTTTGGGAGGAGGGAGGGGGAGGGAGAGAGGCTGGGTTGGGGTGGGGGTGGGGGGACGGATTTAGAGGGGATAAATGAAGGGGCAGCCGTTGGAATAAATCTCTCAGAAGCGAAAATAATTTTAGTTCCACAAGAATCCGACCGTGAGACGTCCTCACAAATTTCACTTCCCACATTCCTGACGGAAAAACCGGTTATATCATTCCCATACTCCTGTAATTCCTTCTACGCGCGCGCGCATGCGCAGTCGAGCGTGTTCGGAGTGTTTGTCTCCATGACTCAGTGCATGTTTGTTTATTTTTTGCTCTCAATTGGTCTTCAGCCCAGACATGTTATGAGTAAGAAATTAGTGCAACGGGTTGTACGGTTTTAATTGATATTTAATATATTTATTACAAGATTTTTGTTTTTTTTTCCATTTCTGTTTTCTGGAAAACGACCCACTTTCCTAAAATTTCCTCCCCTTGTTGGTTGGCCCCTCCTTAGGGGCCGGGATAGTGAGGCAAAAGTTGATATTTCCCGACGTTATTTTTGTTGCCTAAATAATGGGTTTCGGAGATGCGAAATATGAGGTTTCAAAATCGTTGTTTCCATTAGAGGGTGAGGAAGATTCGAGGTGGCCTGCTTGCTCGAATTGTGTATTTGCGCTTTGTTTTCGTATTCTTCTTCTTCTTCCCTTTACTTGTGTTGTGCTTATGGTTCCTGTTTGCATAGTCTGTGGGATTGTTTTGTTTGAGTGTATGATTTTGTCATTGCGTCAGTTTTGTTTGCATTTTTTCCCCTTTTTTTCTTACGGAGAAATTTATATAATACTTATATTAGCATATCGACATTTTCTCTTATATATGGGCCTTTGCTTAATTGTTTGAATTATGTGTCAATATTCATGGATATATGTATTTATTGATATTTCATATATATATATATATATATATATATATATATATATATATATATATATATATATATATATATATATATATATATATATATATTTATATATTGTAGATATACATATTTATATACATACATACATACATACATACATACACACACACATGCACTTTTACATTTTCCCCATTTTACAACCATGGACATTTTATTCGGTGGAAGCAGATTGTACATTGTTTACACTTACGGCTGTGTGTGCGTGTTGGTATATATATAAAATATTAATGCGTTTCAACAAATAACACGGCTTCGGTGGAAATTTTCATTTCATAAGTCCTGAATAAAAGCAATTAAACCGTATGTTTTCATTTGTAGACGGGTAACCAATAGAAATTGGGAACTTGACGTGTGATTTGTCTGTTTTCCTAATTCGTGGTTAAAATATCAGAACGTCGCTTCCTGGATAAATCTTCGTTGTAGATAGAATGCCTGAGTGTTATTATTATTATTATTATTATTATTATTATTATTATTATTATTATTATTATTATTATGTCAGAATGTACGTATCACTCGTATATCGGAAGTGACGTTTGTATGTCTGCTGACAAACAATGAACCCCGCAGTGAAATCGTTGAACATTTGGTTTGTAAAGCAACGAGAAACATTTAAATTCTTTACCTATCCATTAAACAGAATGTAAAAATAAATTGGCCTTTTAACTTTAGTCCATTCGCTTAAGGGCTAATGTTGCAATTCACCGAAAAGTTCACATTTGCCTAATCTTTGTGACATTGTTTTTTCATTTGGATTTACCGACATGGGCTTAAATATAAATCATAAGCGTTTTTTATCTGCGGATTTCGGACCATTCTGGTGGAAGCCTTTCTCCTCGGAACGTCCGTGTGCATACTGTGTTTAGCAAATGGGTTTTTCCATTGAGTTATGTGTTTTAACATTATTATTATTAGTTCAGTTGAGCCGAAAGAGGGTGTGATCTCTGTTGATGGGAGTTTGTCCTCGTCTGTCTGGAAGTATTTATATCTGACGTATAATAAATCCCATTTTCGACTTCTCCTCTTTCATTACTGGATCCGTTTCGATCAAATTTGACACGGAGTATGACTGGGTAAAGGGGATTCAAGTTCATTCAGATAGGGTCACCGCCATCCAAAGGGAAATATTTAAGAAATACTTAAATATATTCTTCTCCAGAATATTTAAGAAGTACTTAAATATATTTTTCTCCAGAATATTTAAGAAATTCTTAAATACATTCTTCTCCAGAACTAGAAGGCTAGAAATAGCCAAACCTACGTGAAAGCATCCCTATGTTAACAATATAAGAGTTTGGTCAGTCCATGGCCCCTAACTAGGATTGGGTCACAGTTGCACACGAATAGCTAGGAAATAATAGGTGAAGATTTTATCATCGATAAAAACCGGGTTAAAAGGTTGTCAAATCAATAAGCAGTCATCCTCATGTAGTAGAGAATCATGTTTGTTGAAACCAGGTCACCAGGGCCCAGGGTTTGGCCACAATGTGAACCCAGACTTTTAGGTAGAAATATAAAGGAAAATCTTTATTATATGATTGCAATTACTGCTGCGAGGTGGCTCAGTGTGCACTGTGGCCCATGACCATATTATGTTCTAGTTAGTATTATTATTATTATTATTATTATTATTATTATTATTATTATTATTATTATTATTATTATTATTATTGTTGTTGTTGGTTTGGAGGTGTTTGTTTGTGTGTTTATGTCGAAGTACAACAGCCAACGTGCTGTACTGTTAACCTCTAGAGTCCTTAATATTTTTTGAAACAGATTCCACTGAAAATCTGTAATCTGATTTTGGAAATTAAATGAAGACGCTCTTTCAAAAAAAAAAAAAAAAATATATATATATATATATATATATATATATATATATATATATATATATATATATATATATATATATATATATATATATATATATATATATATATATATATATATACACACACACACACACACACATATATATATATATATATATATATATATATATATATATATTGTGTTGTAATAATCTTAAAAAACTTACTTAATTTTATTCGTAAAGAAACAGGTATTTTGGTATAATGCCTGGTAAGATTATTAGGTATGAAGAGACAGTTTTGTTACATTACCTCCATTCCTTGGTGGTAGCTCTCCGGATTGATGAAATAGAAATTTCGTCTCTGTTAAAGACTCCGTCAGGTAATGTCTTCATGTATGGTTAATAGCATTTACTACAATGTCTTCATTTATGGTTAATAGTATTTACTACATTCTATTAAATTCATCGAAGAGGCCCCAGCCATCTTTTAGCTCATTTCTGTATATATATATATTATTGTCCATGTTTTTTTTTGTCTGTGATTGAGGGTGCGTAAAAGTTCACGTATGTGAATTTGGGAACGTTTCTTTGTTTTAAAGAGACTGTGACCTGGTCGAGGAAACGAACCTTTTTCAACCTGATAGGCAGAATTGGACCGTGAATTATCAAGGCTGCGATTTTCTCTGCCGAGCGACAAAGAGGTTGCAACACACGTCCAGAATCTCTCTTCATTTTGTTTCGTGATATTTAGATTTTATTTTACGATCGTCTGTTCATCAGCAGAGCATGCTCTCTCAGTTCGCTTAGGTACACTGGTTTTACGTTGTTTGTAATGTTTCGGAAAAAAGGTGTTGATACATACGTGTTTCATTTTTTATTTTTTATTTAATTAATTTTTTTTTGTACTTCTGATCATTCTGCGATTATTGACGGGGAATTTTTTCTTCACCTAAGGTCGATAATATGCATCGATTCGTATTTCGTTGGTAATACGTATAAGAAAGACTTAGTCCATATTCGAAGGTTCAAGGTTCAAAATTTCGACATACCCAAACAAATTGTCATAATTTCGTTTTGCTTAATTTAAAACCTATTGAAAAAATTCTAGCAGTGATTAAAAAGAACAGTGCTTATTCACTAAATATATTAGAACGGATTATTCGGGAGAGTTATCCGCTAAACGCTTTGCAGGAAACCTTAAATTTTCAAACCGAAAAATAAACTCGCAAGTATGCAACGATTGACTTCTTAGAAAAATTATATTTGAGCTGGTCAATATACGAGTAGTTAAAAAGTGACATTTTGCACTTTATTCCCCTCTAGAGAAACCTAATGTCATGGCTCTTAACTTAGAAAACTGCAATGTTCTTGCTTTTCTTTCGCTTTAACATTTTTCACACCATAGTGATTGGAACGTAATCTTCTTGGCCGTCATTTACTATCCTAGAAGTGTCAAGATGAATGGGTACATTTTTGAAGTATTGCTGCTTGCTTATCCTTAACGTCCTACCTCCACAGTAAGTTTCGAGTTGGCGCTCATCAGGATATATTAATCAATGCGTTAATTATTTCATGAATGGATGAAAGGATTTTGTTTTTTGTCTTCTTCTTTTGTGCACATCTTGCTACGGTTCCACGGACCCTTCCCTGTTCTGGATTAAGCAGGTATTTGACAATCTTGAACCACAGCTTTCAAGGGTTTATTTCCAGGTGCTAAACTTAGAGGTTGATGTTAAAATTCTTAAAATGTGATAAAATTTGGAGACGCAGATTGTTCAGAACTTATGCATATGCATTCAAGCTGATTGCTATTGCACCTGCAGGCAGAATGTATGGAGCGAGACTATTACGCCCAAACCCTTTGTTTCCAATTAGTGAAGTTTTTCGTAACAAACATGAACTCTGCAGATAGAACTCGCCTGGCGCCGTTTCGTTCTTGACGGGCCTTTCCAAGATACAGGGTCTGCCTCAGAAGCGGCTGCATTAAGGTTTTCAGAGATGTGCGCACGAGTTAGATGGAGAAAGATTATACCATTCTCTCTCTCTCTCTCTCTCTCTCTCTCTCTCTCTCTCTCTCTCTCTCTCTCTCTCTCTCTCTCTCTCTCTCTCTCTCTCTCTCTCTCTCTCTCTCTCTCTCTCTCTCTCTCTCGTACACCAGAAGTTGTGGATGACTACCTGTTAAACTATTACTGCAGTCATTAGCACTACTGATAATGCTTCTGTCAGTTTTCCTTTTAATTCTGGTCATTCATTTTATTTACGAGTAGTATTTATGCTAAGAGTTGAATTAAAACAAAATAACGAAAGAGCATCTCTGATTTATGAACTCAGTGTACGTGCTATATCTAGATACATTTTGGGGGGAAACTAAATAAAACAAAAGTAGATGGGTATCAGTTTTCCGTTTTGCAATTCGAAAATGGTAATCCAAATACTTCGTCCGAAAAAGAAATTCATTGGAAATCTTTCTACACGGAAATCTAGTCGCTGCTGAAACCAGAATTGTTTAATATATGCCAGTGATGTTTTTTTTGTTTGAAGCCAGGATTCATATCGGAAACGTTATTCGTCTGAAAATACTTTGAAGAGAAAAGGGTGCGCTGGAATTTTTTTTTTTTTTTTTTTTAGGGCGAAAATTGTGCATCATACGTTATGCATTTCAGAATGGGGGCTGTCTTTGATCTTCCGAGCTTGCCAAGAATACCAAGGATTCTGCCCCAAGGAAATTGGAAAGAAAAAAAATGATAAAAAAAGGAGCTAAACGAACATCGTGGAAGACGTTGGATAAGTGAGCGAATATGGATAATAATCGATTCCTTCCTACTAATTCTTCTGCCGAACTTTGCAACTGAACGCAAGCTCATTGAGAAATAGAATGTAATTTCTTTTAAGCGCGAATATCCAGAACGAAGGAGATATTCAATCTATTCTCATCACTATGTTCCCTTGGTATAATCCTCCTCCTCCTCCTCCTCTTCTCCCTCCCCCCCTTCCCTGCACAACCGCAATCCGCCTGGAAAGCGGCCAGAGTGTGGTTGGGGAAGGGAACCGTTGGATTTAAGGCAGGGGGTTAAATAAGGCTAAGACAGCATCCACTAAACGCCTCTGCCAATCTTGTCCCCCCCCCCCCCCCATCCTCTCCTCTCCCCTGACACGCACACACACACATACACACACACACACACACACACACACACACACACACACACACACACACACAAAACCGGTTTCCCCAAAACAGATTTGAAGATGGACCACTTATATCAGTACTTTTTGTGATTTTTTTTTTTGTTTTTTTTTGTTGCTGCTGGCACTGTTTTGTTTTCTCTTTTGTTCTGAAGCCAAAAACCACGGAGCCTGGTTATGAGCGAGAAATATTATTCATCATTTTAATTAGACAAGCTTAGAAAAAGTTGATCACTCGAAAAAGAATGATTTTTAAAATTTATATTGCCAGAGTATCACTATCTAGATGTATAATCTTGGTAGAGACGATTGAGAAAAATCAGAAATCAAGTGGATTAATGCGGGTCTTGTGATTTTGTCACTTTATTTGATAGCATGTTTATTTGATAGCATGCTTCAGTATTATTCCTTGCTAGGGAAGGAAATTAGTGTCTTGGTATTGTATCCGTAAACAGCGCCTTAGGTCGCCGTGTTGTAGATGGTGCTCTGTGCATCAAATGTGAACTTTGAAACTGATGGTAAAATATGTGCTACAGTGTTAAAGTATGCTGAAGGTTTGGTCATTTCTGTTTGCGTTAGATTGAAAATAGAATAAGTTGTCTTCGGGTCTTTGATACTGTAGCTGTTCTTAGATACTAATTTTGATACGTGCTTCTTATATTGTTTTATATTACGGCTGACACAAATTTTAAATTTTATGCAGTTTTTTTATGGCATTTCTTGTAGATTTTCTATACTCTGGCTGCTCTTAGATACTAATTTTGATTCGTTTTGATTTGTTTTATATTACGGATGACACAAATTTAAACTTTTATGCGTCTTTTTTTTTTGTGGCATTCCTCGAAGATTTGTGCAAAGTTTTACTTGAACCAAGAAAAATACTGTGAGTTATTGGAATGATTAATGGCAAAGATAACATTTTGTATTTCATCTTTTAAGTTTTATTTGGAAAATCTCGGAAAATCTCCGACATATCAGCCCTGACTTCCATAGACACTTCTCTAAAGCTTTTGCGAATTGAAACAACACATTGTTCTGCGTTACTGTAGTTCCTGAAAATTAGCGCATTTGAGTTTGGATGGTCCATTCTGAAATTCACTATAAGGGATCCTTTATTTGAAGCACTCTTTCTTTATATTCCAGCATGTGACGTACTTGGCGAAAGATTTATATAGATTCCATTTGTGACCGAAACTAAATATATGTGTATTTTAAATAGCCACAGTGATATGTTAACTTTTCGACTTTTTCACATTAATAAATTTGGATATGCTCATCTATACAGATCTATCCAATTGAGGGATTAATGAAGAAACTTTTAAATTTCCGGCAGGATTCGACCCCACGCACCATAGGTTCCAGCAATGGCGCACTGATGCACTTTTACACGTAGTTTGGGATCGAATCCTACCGGGGAGGGTGAAAGTTGCCTAACTAATTGCTGACTTGGATGAAGGCTTACAGTGATAACCGTATCCAGAAAAATGTAAGGAAGTCAAGAAGTTGAGTTATTGTGTCTCTTAAAACACACAAATATATATGTATATAATATATATCTGTATGCATCTAAATGTATTTGTATATATATATATATATATATATATATATATATATATATATATATATATATATAAATATATATATATATATATATATATATATATATATATATATATATATATATATATATATATATATATATATAGTATAGTATATATATATATATATATATATATATATATATATATATATATATATGTGTGTGTGTGTGTGTGTGTGTGTGTGTGTGTATGTATGTGTGTGTCTGTCTGTGTCAGAGTGAGCTTAGGCAACTGAAGGTCGCGATATATATCCTCTAGTACCGGCTGCGATCAGAAGTCATTATCTTAACAGATCGCAGTCGTCCGCGAAACCTATGTCAACATTTGGAGGGTGGCCAAGGCTTTTCTCCTGGAAAAGTGATTCCCACAGATATACCCTCTGACTTATCATAAAATCGACGTCTGAGACTCTCTCACTAGAGGAGATTTAGCTTCGTATCAGTAATAGATGAACGCGGCTGTCTGCTGAGGGCTGGAACTGGGTCACCTTCTGGATCAGTGCTCTGTGGGTATTTAGATTGATGGCTGAGTGGTATGTTGTAGTCAGTGCTGACGCAAAAAAAAAAAAATTTTTTTTTTTTTTTTTTTTTTTTTTTTTTTTTTGGTTCCGATAACATGTGGATGGTTGAATGTCGCCGAACACCAGCAGCCGTTAGCATTTCCACGTCTCTGGCACTCTCCGTTTATTATTTGGGGTATGAGGAGACTTAATACATCCCTTGCATAAAGTTTACTTTTGAATAGAAGGATAACAATACAGATGTTAATAAAAAAGGACGATAACACCTCATATCATGTATTGTATATATATATATATATATATATATATATATATATATATATATATATATATATATATATATATATAACTAGCATAAAGATAGGTAAATAGATGGATAAAGATTGTAGATAGATAGAAATATTGAGATAAATACGTTTGCTTAGATAACTAGCTAGCCAGTCGATGAAATGCCCTTAATGTAAAAATGCCTGTTGAGCAGCTTGTTTTACGATAATTGTTATGTCAAGAAATTCTCATATATGGTAGCCCATCTGTAATATAAAATCTACATTCAAAATGTTTCACTAGAGTCATGTTCTAATAGGAATTGTGTGGATTGATAATGAAATATATGAGAATTGCATGCGCACACCGCGTATCACTTCATATCCTATTTATGTTTGCTTTTTGGGGATGAATAGATGGTGATGATGTTTACATTCGTTTATATTTGCATATGTATGTGTGTAATGGCTTATTCGTCAAACATTCCATCTCAGGAGATGTCAATATTACTTTTCCAAATACCTTGTCTTATACATCATCCATGTGGTCTTTTTTCTTATCTACCGTTCATCAGGGCCATTGGCTATCATATGTGGAACATTTACCGTTCATCACTCTCACCTGTAAGTTATGCGAGGATCCCATATCGAACAAACTCGAGGACACTCAGCTTATGTAAAAAAAGAAAATCATAATTTCCCCTGTCATCCCTCTTAAGGAGACAGACTGGTCTATTGTGGAGGGGTAGGGGAGGGAGGGGGAGGGGGAGGGGTAAGGAACAGAAAGGCTTAAAGGACAGTATACGTCATCCAAGAATTCTTTTTCCTCTTAATTCATCAAAGTCATAAAAATGCTGAGATGGCGAGATTTGAAGAGCTCCTTTTGGCCGTCACCGGTGGATTATAGAATTCCAAGATAATTCTTTATCTAGTGCGCTTCCTTGCGAGATTACGGGACTTGCCAAAATCTTGGAGGTGTTCCCTGTGGCACATCATTTTTTTTTTTTTTTTTTTTTTTTTTTGACAATTAAGTTGTTAGGCTTAAACACATGCGGAATGTCGCCTTTCATTCCGTCTTTAATTTGCCTTGTGTCTCTTTAGTCAATTTAAGATTGACATCCATTAATCTCTCTCTTTATAATTTTGTTTACTTTTTTTTCATTTAAGAGTGACATCCATTAATCTTATTGTTTCATATTTTGTTTACTTTTTTCGTAATTTAAGATTGACATCCATTAATCTTATTGTTTAAAATTTGTTTACTTTTTTCTTAATTTAAGATTGACATCCATTAATCTTATTGTTTCATATTTTGTTTACTTTTTTCGTAATTTAAGATTGGCATCCATTAATCTTATTGTTTAAAATTGGTTTACTTTTTTCTTAATTCAAGATTGACATCCATTAATCTTATTGTTTAAAATTTTGTTTACCTTTTTCTTAATTTAAGATTGACATCCATTAATCTTACTGTTTAAAATTTGTTTACTTTTTTCTTAATTTAAGTTTGGCATCCATTAATCATATTGTTGAAAATTTGTTTACTTTTTCTTAATTTAAGATTGACATCCATTAATCGTATTGTTTCAGATTTTGTTTACCTTCTTCATATTTTTCATTCTTAAAACTTGTGTGGATGCAGGTATTATTTTGAACGACGAGTGCAGTTAAACAGTTAAAAGATTAAGAGAATGCTGGAGTGCATCGACCCCATTATATTTATTATCTTTGGAGCCAGATCTGTTTAGCTAAAATGCAGTGTTGATATGTAGTTCATGTACAGTGGCGTTCTGTACTGTATGGGGAAGTGAATTTTATTTGCTAAGATTCTGCTAAGACAAAACAAAATTGTTAGAATGGTTGTGTTCTCTTTACTCCTGATTTCTCTTAGCAAAGAGGAGTCATTGCCGTGTATTGTCCTTGTAATGGAATTAATAAGTAACTGGGTTCAGAATTATTATTACTTTGAAAAGATATTCTTCGGATAGATTCCACTTAAAAAATTTTGAATTTATTGATAAGCGCGTTCAGGACTAAATCAGCTTCTGGTATACCAATCAAGTTATCCCTTCGTGTATATATATATATATATATATATATATATATATATATATATATATATATATATATATATATATATATATATATATATATCATTTGTTTTAGAACGACAGGTTATATATATATATATATATATATATATATATATATATATATATATATATATATATATATATATATATTATATATATATATGTATATATGTATATATGCTAACCTGTCGTTCTAAAACTAATGATTAAAGGTCCCTGAATTTCAGAAGGGTTATCGAATACTGAAATATAATAATCTGAACTGGCTCGCTTTCCCAAAACGTTAGAAATAAGTTTTTAGAATCCTGTTCAGTTTACATGTCCATGCGACTACAGGCAACTGGCTTATTTCTTTATAGCAACCCAAAATTTCAATAACTTTGCATGAACGAGTGTGACTTCTTCAATATGATTCCGATAACGGGGCTGAGGAAAAAAAAAAAAAAAGTATATAATGATAACTTCGATGGAAAATCGTGTGCTTCCGAAAATCCTTTTCTCCTCTTCCCTCCCCGGTACCTGGCTTTAATATCGCAGTAAGAAACAGTAGTGTTCGCCCGTTACCCGAGGTTCGGTATCAGAAAGTACTTTGGTCTTTACTTCTCGAACATAAGAATGGAAATGAGGGTCTTTGCATCGGCCAACCGATTGATGATGTCAGTGGGGTATGCGCCTTTGTTGAACGGACGCACACTCCCGAGCTCTCTTTTTCTTCCATAGGTAAAAAGTTTTGATGCGCTTCTTTTTCTGGTTTTAGTTCGGAAATCTGTTCATCGTTTTTTTTTTTTTTTTGTGAAAGGCGCTTCTTTTTTTGGTTTTAGTTTGGAAATCTGTTCATCGTTTCTTCCTTTTTTTTGGTGTGTAGAAGGCGCTTCTTTTTCTGGTTTTAGTTTTGAAATCTGTTCATCGTTTTTTTTTTTTTTTTTTTTTTTTGGTGTGTTAAAAGGCGCTTCTTTTTCTGGTGTTAATTGGGGATCTGTTCATTGTTTCTTTTTTTTATTTCATAAAACGTAGACAAAAGATCATTATTTTCGATTGCTATAAAAGTTTGTGGCAGGTATTTTAATATTACTACAGTTACCCCATATAAAGCACTTAAATACGACACACTGGCCACGTGTCATAGGCATTGGGACCTGTCCCCCCACCGGCTGTCGGCCTACGAGACAGGAGATCAGCGCCTGCCCTATTAGTCTACAGAGAGCGCAGGAGGACTTTAATTAACTTTAACTAAATACATAAAAATCATTTTCAGTCATAGGCACTTTGCCAATTTTGTGTAATTTGAATTGTATGAAAGAAAGTTTACCCATTTTGTGTCATTTGAGAAGAAAACGTATTTTTTGTCCAAGTTCACCTATGCAGATCTCGTAGCATCATGGCCTCTTGGGTCAGAGAACCCACGAAGCTTTGTATTTTTGTATTTTGTTTCGTTGTTGGCTTTTACCGTATTTACGTTCTGTCGTTCCACAAATTATAGCAGTGACCAGTACCCATTTACATAATTAAATTCCATTCATGGATGCGGAGGCCATAGTTGAAAGGAAACGCGGAATATTCATGACTTTTAACCGTAGCTTCTTATCATGAAGGCTGGTATTTGCCCTGCTTGTTAGGGAATTGTATGTAAATAGCGGCCGATCGTTTCCAGGAATAAATGGGTATTTTCCTAACGTTCCATCCATCAGGAGAGAGAGAGAGAGAGAGAGAGAGAGAGAGAGAGAGAGAGAGAGAGAGAGAGAGAAATGAACTATCTAAAATCAATCTGGGCAACTGTATTGGAATGCACCCCGGGGGAAACTGATTCTTCTAATAAACCAGTAAGTGATTGATGGATCTCGGTCGGTCGTATATTAAGCGGACTTCGTAAATCTTTGCCAGTTGAAAGGCTATTGCTCTTTCGGAGATGCATTTTGATAACTATTCTCTCTCTCTCTCTCTCTCTCTCTCTCTCTCTCTCTCTCTCTCTCTCTCTCTCATTAGACATATAGTTGAATCGTTGGAACGTGTTAGTTCAAACTTGGTACAAATCCTTTTTGTTGGGCAGGCTCACGTGTGTCTTTTGTTCCAGTGGAATAAGTTTATTAAGCGGTCTTCGTAAATTTTTGTCTGTTATTAGACATATAGTTGAATCGTTGGAACGTGTTAGTTCAAACTTGGTGCAAATCCTTTTTGTTCAGCAGGCTCACGTGTGTCTTTTGTTCCAGTGGAATAAGTTTGCCAATTAGCTCCCTGGAGAGAGAAGTCGTTTTATTCACTTGGATATTTTCTTTACCATATTCAGCGTTCCCCAACCGTTCCGGCTTCGCCTTTGCCAGATTTCCACTTCGTGGATGTAATGTGTTCTGTATCTTTGGTTTTATGATTGTGCTCTTCGTAGGAGGATAGGTAGTGCCGTCAGTGCACCTCATGCAGTGCAGTGTAGGCATTACTTCAGGTTCTTTGTTGCGTGCCTTCGGCCCCTAGCTGCAACCCCTTTCGTTGCTTTTACTGTACCTCCTTTCATATTCTCTTGCTAACACCTTACTTTTCAGCCTCTCCCAACAATTGATTCATAGTCAAATGCGAGGTTTTCCTCCTGTTACACCTTTCAGACCTTTTACGGTCAATTTCCTTTTCAGCGCTGAATGACCTTATAGGTGCCAGCGCTTGGCCTTTGGCCTAAATTCTATATCCAGCTTATGACTGTGCTTCACTAAAAAGTCAATAAAACCTGTAGTACAAAAAATGTTAAAAAATGTAACTTCCTTCAGTTATATACAATATATATTTTGAGTATGTTAGCGGTAACTTGCATCTGCTGATGGAAAATTATTCCTTGTTTTTTGTCCTCTTTAGTGATGCATAGCTTTTGTTAAATTGTTTATTTCTTATGTAAGTACATTAGCGGTCGACTTCGAACTTGAAATGTGTAAGAACCGGCCGTTTTGCCTTTGGAAAAAAAATTATGAAACCATTGTTGTGTCAGCGTTATCATTTAATTCTTTTTGCAACATTTTAACGGAAGTTTATTTTTTTATTTTTTTATTTTTATTTTATTTTTTTTTAGCCTCTGGAGTACCATTCCCGTTTGCATTACTTGTAGACTGACGAAATGCGTTGACGGTTTTATCATGAAATTTTTTTAATAGATATTATGTTGCATGTATTAAATTTTTTTTTATAAATATTATATATGTTGCCTATGTTGCGTTTTTTCCGTTGTCGCAATTCTTAGATAATATCCATTTTCTGAAACACATAGGACTTCTCTACATTCTTTTTGGTCGTTGGTATAAGTCGTACAATAAGAGAAAGAAAAACATGAAGGACTGTTCCTGTACGTGAAGGTAGATTTAGATCAATGACTAGAAAAAAAAAGAATAAGCAGAAAAACTAGCCGTTCTTTGAGAAATTCACTTAGAGTGGATTAGGTACAATGTAGAAACGAATATGATTACTTTAATAAGTAGTAATGCCGTGGGTTTGTTCAACGAAATATTTGTACTCCAGAAAAGTAATTAAGTTTCTGTTTTCACGAAGGTAAGTGGGCCGAGATGCTCCATTAATAGTGATGGGAAAAAAGACTTTTGCCTTCCATACTTTATATGAAAATATATGATTAAGAAGGTCTAGCTTGATATTATTAATGTTTTCATTACTGCTAGC